>NC_091822.1:145951449-146091449 GCF_038994185.2 Dermacentor albipictus | reverse complement strand
TACGCTGGTTCTGACTGGCTTTGTAGAGTAAGTAGGAGCGTCGAAATAGCTTCATGGCAAAAAGAAATATAAGGAAACTAGGGAAAAAAACGATTTGCCGATTCCGTGGATTTGCTTGTGTAATCGTTCTCGGCCTCTGGGTTGACATGAACGCCCGTTATAATGCGTTTACGTCTGACGTACCGTACGGGAGCAGTAACCGCGCACGATCTGCAATCGCATCTCTGTTTCTTCACCCCTCGGCAGACAGACAAATTCGTATCATCGGATTGGCAAACAAGCAAACAAACAAAGAAAAACATGAGCAAGAACCTGATAGACTTGTATATGTCACTCGTCTTCAGTTTGCGCAACAGCTTGGCACACGCTCTTCTTAGCTGTCGTCGTGTATGGAACGTTACGAGGTTAGCAATCGCAGTGTCCGTAATCGGTCTCAGTTTGTCTGCTCCCCTCGGTGGGGCAAACTGACGGCTTTTTCGCAACGTCGCACCACTTCGACAGCACAAGAGAAGTACTTTCGACCCACTGTGCATGGATAATACGGACCGTATGCGGAGCTGTGCAGGGTGAAACCCTAGCGCTCGCACGTAGACGATATACGAAACGAAGCACGAAGAGCCTGTCTTACGTGTGGCGTGCCATTGTCCGCTTTGTTCGATACGTGTGCAATAAGGGGACCGTATTGAGAAAAATTTCGATAGACGAACGCGTTTGTTGATCGGACAACGTTGAGGAGCCCGCTACTCGTGCCATCGAAAGGCATGATAGCGTGACAACTGCCGCAAGCATACAGTCTATCACCAGCATTGTATGTACGTACAAGTTTTGTAAATTCAGGCACATGGGATATATCTTGCGATGGCTGTTATCCTCACGTTCAGGTACCTTATTCACAAAAATCTCTTATGCAGTACGATTGCACAAGAGCAAATTCCAGTTGATTCTAATTACCAGAGGCGGCCAGCCAATGGCAGAGAGCGCTTACGAAGAAAAAAAAAAGCATTGTGAATCTGGCTCGCCTCCACCCTCGTTCATTTTTTATCACCCGTCGCACTAAGTGGGTGCTTTCTATGATAGTTGGGGCTGGCCGCCATCTTTAGTTAGTAGTATGTCCAACGCCCCGATTATGTGCAGCTGCTCTTCAGAGTGGTTACGGCCATGCCTTTTTCGATGCAATTCCTTTTCACGCTTCTTCAGTTGTCAGAGCGACGCTCCGACAGCATTATCAATGGCATTAGCCGGCCGTGAACGGTCCGTGATAAGAGCATGGTATAGTCGAGCGGAAGGAATAGCGACAAGATGCCGACTATAAGCTGATGCAGATGGGACACCGCGCGATCTCACGAGGACGGGCGTTTCACATTTGTCAAGGTAAGAATGCTGAGGGGAGTTGCAAGGCAGTGTGGAGAAGAAGGCATGTGTAGAAAAAACATTTAAGGCTTGTTTAAACCTTGTGTCACAGTGGCCCGTACCCATTCTGGGGGATTTTCCAAGCATGAGGGCACACCAAGTGGCACACACACAATCGTTTAAGAATTCGGCAGAGGCATCAGCATATACCTCTGCTAAACGACACGTATAGAACACGTTAAGACAGACACCGTGAACGTCGAATGCTGCGGTCCTACTTAAGGAGGAGGAGGAGGAGGAGGAGGAGGAGGAGGAGGAGGAGGAGGGAAATAAAGCTTTATTTAAGGCCAGGACTAAGGCCCAGTAAAGAAGAGCGCCGGCTCCGCTACGGCCGGTTGTTCATTCGCCGAGCTCGAGTAAAGCCAAGCACTTCGGGAAGGAGGGTAAGGGAAATAAGAAAAGGTAATGGCATTGTTATGTGAGTGCAGAATGTGTTCTCTATTTGCTCTTATCTCCGAACTGTCGGGCAGTGAGCTGTGCTACGCTAGCCGAAGTTGTAGAGCCTATCGACTATAGGATCAAAGTGTAGGCGAATCAAGAGCCGATAACTGTTTCTGCGTTAATCCATCTCGTAGTGGGTAAGTGCCTTTACTTTGGAACGAGAACAGAATTCCCATATCCAAAACATCTATATATATATATATATTGTGGGTAGGAACCGCATGCCTGAGAGCAAACAACATCTCTGGATTGAATTTGGAGGGCAACCTACGTTGGAATCCTCTTGTCTTCGCTTCAAAGCCCCGAGAGGAATGTCGCAATTTACCGCGCTGTGGATACCGGAGTCGTGTTGCCTTCAGCCGAGAATGGAATTATCGAAAGAGAGGGAACGAGTAAATTGGGCGCGTACTTTCTTCAAGCGAGAATGTTCCCAAGGCAAATGCTTCTTTTAGTGTTTCGAACAGATTTATATAACATCTAAGTAATGAAGTAGTATAAAAAAAGAAGAACGGGTGGAACGGGGTGGTGTTAAGCACTGATACCGACGTGTTGGATGTGTGCACCCCTTATATTACACACGTTTTGCGTAATCCGATTCAATGCTCGCATCCCTATCGTAATCTACACTCTTCTATGCTCTTCAATGAGGGCACGAATAGTCGCTTTATATTGTATTGCGACCGCTCCGAATGTCGAACATCTAAATCGAGGACGACCGGATTCGAGTCGAAACATCCAAGTCATTAGCTTTTTGCAGAAGCTATTGCCTACAAGACGGCCATAATGGCGTCATTAGCGTTTCGAGCCACGGTTTCTGTTGTTCGCGCCATGCCTTAAACTTGTTATCGTCTTTGTTTCTCGTTCCAGGGTCGTTAAGGAGCGTTCCTAGCGGAGTTCACATCATCAACGAAGCACTTAGCATAGCTGGCTCGCGCAACAGATACTAAATTCCGTTCGCGGTCTCTTGATCACTTCAGCGTCAATGGACGCGCTTCTGAACCATTTCCGCCTAATGCGCTGGTAGATTCTAGAGTCATATTCTCAACAACATTACAAAACGGAACACTTAGCAGACAGGGCAAGAAATAGAACGAGCACAGTAAGGCAAGAAGAATAACATTAATTTCTTTATAACGTCGTGTAATTGCTAGTCCAAGACATGCATGAAAAATGTATTTAGACGTGTTGTAACTTGCTGCGTGCTTTGCATCAAATGCGATGTTTTAGTGCGTGCGTGCGCGCGTGCACTTCATGCGAGCTGTTCGGTATTGCTTTAAAGCTTATTTATACTTTCCTATTCCTTCCTTTTTTGCATTTTTATTAAATTGCACGTGAATGAATGCAAACTGCAACTGTTGCAATGTGCCGCGTGCGCTGTGCCTTGTGCTCGCTTGAACAATTCGCGAAAGCCTAATCGAGTAATTGCTACAGACTAACGCTATACTACAACCCGCAGCCGTGAAATAACATCCACCTGACTGTTTATCGGTATGTGGGCAGTAAACCAACAGCAGCAAGCAGGGTAAATTTAGTTGGCCTGTGTACTAAAGTGACTCCTTAGAAATTTACACTTCACGGGCTGGCATTGAAACTTGCTTACTGGTCGGGAAGGACCTTGTCCGCCCAAACTCAACGTCACATGGTACCCAGCAGTTTAATTCGCCAGACGCATTTAAAAAGAAACAGCGTAATGTAAACATGAGGACAGTTTATTGCCAATTTCTAATTAACCCTGTCGTGTCCGACTTACCATATACTATATGCTACGCTGATGTTGACGCCTCAAGATGCAAAGCGAGTTTAAGTGCGTTTAAGCGTGCGAAGCTTTAGGAAAAACCCATAGTTGCGTTTATCATAGGCTGGGGTAAAGATTAAGCTGTGGATAATTCAACAAAACAATTATTAGATAATTAATTACTTTACTAAATAGGTTATACCTCAAATGAGATTTCACAGCCTGCTTTTCTTTTTATACACAAATGCCAGAAATAAAAGTCAACAATCTCAAGTTTCCTAGATGCGGATCTGGGCATTACAAGGTTAAATAACACGCATTCGCATCTAGTGCATTCATTATAACTTATAGAAACATTATAGCGTACAGGGAGTCGACGCTATATGAAGAATGTAGGAACACGGCACCGAGGAATACACACTCAGACAAAGCACCCGCGCCACCCGTCAACAAACAGAGCACAGTGCAGACGAAAAAGAATGAAAGAAGCAAGAAACTTAAAGTCAGTTGCGCCATGCGTCGTCTCCCTCCTCCTCGTAGCATCCGCTACGTGTTATGCGTAGTTGCGTTGAGAGGAGCTACAGCGCGCATCACCAATCGACTCCTTGTTAAGACTGTCTAGAAAGCGCGCGTTTCTGCATTTTTCTTCTTCTTCTTTCTGGTGGCATGGAGAAGAAGCAGAGAAGAAAAGAGATGCCCGTTATCACCTAGTATGTCATCAAATAACTCTACAACAAAGACAGATGGTTTCTTGTTATTGTCGACAGCCAGAGCGTCAGCTCCACTGTCAGCGAGCACGTTCCTGAGCCACGTAGAGGCCTGATAAAACATCATCAATTTCACAAACAGCAACCTTCACCAGACAGGGGAACAAACAGAACGAGCATAGAGTGTAAGGCAAGAAAGAACTACTCCCACATTTTCCCGTGACGCAGTGGAATGCTCGCTCGAACCGTGCAAAAGGAACGTAGTTCGACGCGTTATAACTTCCTGTACACGACCTACCTAACGTAATGCTTTAACGCGCGGAGTTGCAGTCAGCAATAGAGAAACAATCGCGTTACGTAACCGGCAGCCAAACGCACGGACTGTTTCGAGAATCGACGGCCTCTTTCGGGTGAAACGTATACCTATACGCTCTCCGCGTGCTCCCTTTGTCCCGCGCTATAAGCACCGCGAACGCACCCCCGCTTCTGCTTCACGAGCGAATGGTCGAATGAGTGCCTCCGCTTTCTCGCGTTGGCCGTCGGCAGCCGCCGGAGGGACAAGACGTGCCGCTTTGGGGCAAACGGACGCAAAGGGAGAGAGAGAGAGAGAGAGAGAGAGAGAGAGAGAGAGACGCGGCGACGGCGATCCTCGGAACGCCCAACACGCGCGGAATGCGGCAGCTTCACCGGCGCCATCGCGAAGGCGGCGGAGGAATGTCTTCTATGCGAAGAGCAGGAGGCGCGGAGGAGCCGTATGTACGGAGAACTGAACGGGCGGCTCTGCGAGCGGATAGGCCTCGTCTACGAGTCCCTCTATGCGGTGCAGAAACGGAAAGATCGCCTAATAGAGAAGGCCCGTCGAGGCGTGTATATCCGAGCTACTGACGTCGGACATAGATGGCCCGTTATTTCTTCGCCGGGATACGCGGAGACAGTATAAGAGGCTACAGAAAGGCAGGGGGGGGGGGGGGGGGGGCTCGCCGCGGGGAAGAAGGGGATAGATTATTGGCCGGACGGCAAATTGGTTTGGTGAGTTCCGCGCGCCGTTATAAGGTTGTCTGGTGCCCTCCCACGTACCGCTTCCCTACGCTTCCCTGACGCTGGCCGCCCCCTCGCGGGTGTCCGTGGAGTTCTGGGTGATAATAGGCTGCGAAGGTGTCGATGTGCCACGCGGGACTGCGGTAAAAAGATTTCGTGGGACGGGGAAAGTTGTAGGAGGGTGTTCCGGTTTTCTTGCGTCGAGTCGTGTGTACAAGATAGCCCAGTGAGGGAACTTGAAAGAAAGAAAGAATCAAAGAAAAAAGAAAAGGAAAGAAAGCTGCCGAGATATTTTCGTGCGCAAGACTGACTGTCCAGTGACCTTATTTTTTCGATTTTTCTTGTGCAGTGTCAGTATGTTCGAAGTGTTTACCTCTGACATAGGTAGAAGAGACATAGATATAAAACGTTGGAACGTAATTGCCGAAGTTAAAAAGATTGCGGAACTGCTTTCAAGAGGCTAACTCAATGTGAGGCACGATGACGTTGCTGAAAGAGTCGTGCAAGGAACCAAATGATATTATTTTATCCAACGTATGTACAGTTTACGCGTCTTTCACTAGGAGAGTTGAAAGGTGAAGCATTCACTGAAAGTTTAACATTAGCTAAGGCAACTCCTTGTCCTCCGCTTTGCGAGAAAAAAAGAAACGAAAAATAAGACGACTGATCCAGAAGGAAAACGCGGGAAGCGAAACACTTTAGTCAGAAAGCGTACTTTTCTTCGGACACGTTTTCCGGGACTCTTAGTAATTTAATTCTGCTATTTATGAAATGTTTGGGGCTTGTTCTCAGAGGGTGAAACTGTTGAGGGTGGGCTTGGAAGCCTAAGAAGAGCGCTTCTCATCTTTCGCACTTTTCAAAGATGTGAACGTTCCATCCATACAGTTCACTCAAAGCTGGCATAAATCAGCAACTCCAAAGGCGCACCAGAAGCTTACTTCGAGGCTACCAAATCGACGGTATTTTAGGATCTAAAATGTCAATAAGCGAAAAATGAAACCTCCTATTCGTTCTGAAAATAATAAATTCTGACAATTACAGACAGAAGAAAGCATACTGATTTTCTAGCAACTTTTTTGTAATCAATAATTTCCAAGCAGCTTCTGAAACGTAATGTGACCCCATGCATGTATCCTTCATGGATAGCAGTTCCATTTACAAGTTTACTAAAGCATCAGTGCGTGCCCACATATCGTTGAACACCAGGGCACATATCCCGCACCCCCCCCCTCCCCCCCCCGCCTTCCTACATCCCATTCCGGTGTGAGTGAGTGAGTGAGTGAATAAACTTTTATTTGGTCCAGCAAAGCGCGATATAACGCGCACCTGGCTAATCCCACGACGGGACTGACAGATCTAGTCTGCCGGCCCGATCGCGGGCGCGCTGGACGGCCAGGATTTGATCCTCAAAGACGGGACTTCGCAGGAGGGCGTCCCACTCTTCCTTGGTGAACTTCGGGCCCAGCGACCCGCACTCCCAGAGCATATGAGGCAACGTAGCTACCTCACCACAGGCCACGCAAGAACAATTCGGATAAATCTCGGGATATATGCTATTAAGGGACGCCGGATTTGGGTACGAGTTCGTTTGCAGAAGTCTTAATGTGACCGCCTGCGGCCTGCTTAACTTGGAGTGAGGCGGGGGAAAAACCCTTCTCTCTAAGTAGAAGAATTTAGTGATTTCGTTGTGTGTGAGAGGAGCGTCTCTGTGTCCGGGGAGAGAGTCTCCCGACCCGAGGGCAGCGCGGTCCTTCTCGGTTCGAGGTCCACTGTCTGCGATAGGCGGTAACCGAGCCACGAGGGGAAAGAAACCACAACTCAAGTCCAACAAAACAAAGGGAGTCAAGCCACCTGACTCTTTGCGGTAATATGTGTTCGTCCAATGCTTTACAATCTATATTTTAGAGGTTTGCTCCTACTGATTGGAATGCTGTCACGCTTACTTTGGCGCGCACTCACACTGCTCGCGTTCAAGCCGAGAGAAATTGCCGGTTTGGTGAGTAGGGACGGGGGAAAAATAGCGGTCAGACAGTATTACTCTCTGAAAAAATAGCGATAAGCATTCCCTTCACCCCCAGAGACACAGGTGAGTACCAAACCTCGGTACCTTAAATGTCACGGCAGCTGTGGTATCGTTCGTCCTTCGTCCTGCGGCGTATAGTACTCGAGAACGTCCCAGTCAGATGTGTGGACGTACGTGTCGGTCTGCGCAACATGCCGTGGAAGTGAGACGGTGACCCTGAATCGCGCATGAAGCTCGCTTTTTTTTTTTCGTCCACGTTTACCTCCATCCGCCTTTTCCACTTTCACCCTGCTTGTTTCAACGACACGGTCTGCGATTTCCTACTTGCGGCAGTTTTGTCTTCCCGTGCCTACGTTGCAAAGTGTCAATCTATTCCCGGCGCAGGAAGCCTCCCTCTAAGCGCTAGAGTGACGTATTACCCAAAAGGCAGCAATTGAATAGTAGCTACCCCGCTTACTGAGGTATGCATGAGGGATTCCTCTACAGATTTGAGCGCTCTTCTCGGATCATGAGAAAAGCTTTTCAAGTGCTTCCCCTTTTTCCCTCTCTTTCCCGGCCTATTCCGAACGCCTGTCACGTCAGAAAACCGCGCAGCCTTCCGCGTTCGTTTCGTTCTCGTTTTTCTTCCTGCGCGATTGAGCGGAAGCTGCCCTGCGTCCGGTCGAGCTCGACGCGAAACTTTGCTCTCCCGAATCTCTCACCACCCAAGGTCGGGTTTGCGGTTGGCCGTGCTCCTCGCGTCGTATGGAGTTAAACAAAGAGAGGTTGCTGCTGATTTCGAAATGCGACCCTCGAGAGTGAAAGCTTTCATGACAGGGAGTGCTTTTTTAAGGAAAAAAAATTGTTTCAATGTCTGGCTGACGCTCTCCCCCCCCCCCCCCCCCCCCCCCACACACACCCGCCTCATCGCTAACCTCTCTTTCTTTTACTTCCCCTTTCGCACTTCGTTACTTTTATCCCACACTTGCATGCCTGTGTGAAGGCTAGAAAACAAAACTATTTCCGCCGTCCTTGCCAGCTTGTATGTGTACATATGGGACGTTTGAGCATGAGAGGGTCTGCGTGGGTAGGCGAAAAAAAATACATGCGCGTATGCGTGTTTGTGTCTGTACGTGTGTGCGCGAGAGAAAGGGTGTGTCTACGCGCGAGCACGTACGAGTCGGATCATCACGCAATCAGATGCACCTTGTCAACGATCAGTTAAGAAGCTGCCTTTATACAGAAAGTTGAGTCTAAGATACTCCGCACGGGTAAATTGAACGACCGTGACATGAAAGGTAGCCCCGAAATTAAAGTATACGTAGTTTTGTAAGCAAACAACGAAGTACCCTCGGGTGTCAAAGTTCGGAAGCCGCAGAATAATCAAAAATTAGGTTTATTCTAGCATAGCCGTCAAATGTGACAATATGAAAGTACACTGCATTGATCGAACATGCATACGTGGGCTTCACCGCTGCATTTCTATGTGCGTATGTAGCGATGTTCTTTCTCGGTATCAGTGGTCTCCAAACTATCGCTCGCGACTGTGCATATAAAGAACCAATATTTATTATCACAGTAGTTAGATGAACATATTACAAGAAACCGACGAGGAGGAGAAGAAGGTTGCAAGCAGTGGCGGGATGCAGCCTTGCCTGTGCATGACGGGAAGTTGCGACCTCCGAGAGCCTCCTTATATCGGTAAACTTCACCACTCGTTCAATAATCCAGGATCTTTAAAAAAAATCTTCCGGGGGATGCGAAGCACTTCACTCCCGGAAATCTAGTGTCCTTGCGGGAAGATTTATTCGTCCACGATAGTGCACGGAGTCAGACCTTTTATGTTTCACTCCGTCAAGTAAAGTATTGCGTCCGCCCATGAATTCTGGGCTTTCTAGCAAGTAATGCTTGGTATCACCATGGACGTGGAAGAACGATCACTGTGATGAGGGTGACAGTCCTATTTTGTGTCGTCACGCCAGCGTTCTCGCTGATCGGGTGCGAACGCGGTGCATAGTAAGGACACTTCCGATCGGCTAAGTTTCTTGGTCAAGCAGCACTAATGTGATGGAAATCCCATGGAATGCAAGCATTTCACAGTGGTCGCCATTGATTCTCACTGCATCAAATACAACGATCTTAACCCGGTGAGCGTGGCTTAGGAGTGTAGAGCGCTGAACAAATGCAGCCTGATGTCTCCAGCATCGAACTTTTTTTTTCATTTCTTCTGACTGTGTAAAAGCATACGTGCTTCATGCGGCAGTGACAAGTGCCTGAAGTGCCTGTTAATCTTCACGTTCTTCACTTTATTGTAATCTCGAGTAAAAAGCTGTCACAAAGGAACAGCGTTAAGGTCGCCGAGTAGTCTACGTGGGGCGGTGTATAGTCATTGCAAGCTGTTTGGTCTGTACGTCGTTTTTCTTAAATTCCAGTACTGTTCGGAAAAATTATCCAGGAGACCCCTTATAATTCCTTTAACGCAATCGCTTGCATTATATATGGCACTAGCCAGAATCGTGACAAATCTCGTAAGTTGTCCGCGCGTGCGTACGCAGCCAGCTCGGCTGCGTGCCTTCTCCAAAGCTGGGATATCCACAATTGAAATCTTTTAGTCGTGATGTCATCTTCAACAACTGTGCCGTGGTCTAACGTGCGACGGCCCACAAGTTGAAATAACGCGTAAGCCAGTACTTTACAGTGGCAACGCTAAGTGCCTTCATAGTTTCCACTACTTAAATGAACAAAAGTGCATCAGCCAAGATCACCCATCACGATTATCCCAAACTGGGACTCCTTGAAAGCCACCTCCGATGTTCGCACACGCTATGCACGTGCGCATAGTATTTCAGCGAAATTCACGTACGTGCGAGATTCTGACGAACTGGCTTTTTCTTATCGTGAGTGCCAACATCGGCACTCCGAAAAAAGGCCGTGAAACAATCGTGGAGCAGCCGGCATTGTTCGTTAGTGAGAACATTCGTTACCATTGATGGGAACAGAAGGAAGGAACAGAAACAACCACTTCCTTTCTCGCTTCCAACAAAATCACACGTCTGTCCCGTCGTTTGCATAACGCTGCGACATAACCGTGCCTCAACGACGGTATCAACGTTCACAAGCACTCACGATTGAAGGCGCACATTTCTCGCGCTTTAGTATACGAATGATGATGGCGTTGCTGCCGACGTAACCTGAGCGCACAATAGCCAGACTTCCTTTCATCTTCGGGTCAGGTAGAAGGAGGCGCGAGCAAGACAAAAGGACGAGTGCGTAGGCACGAGACGTATTCTGTCCGGCTCAGTGGAAGCGCAAACCGCCGCTAACAAGGGAAGTACAGTAAGATGGAAGGCCTCCGTTAGCCCTTGCTTGCGCGCGCGGTTTCCCGAACAGCAACGGAGCTCCGTAACGTCGTTTATACCCGCCGGCCGCCACCACTGCGCTGTTGTGGCAAAAGCAAAGAAGCAGCGGCGAATCGAATACGCTCTCAGCGGTAAAGCGAGTGTTTGCCGCACTAACAGGGATAACGAGACCAAATCACCGCGGCTGACTCTGATTGTGTCGGGGGAAGGAATGTTCCCGTGACAGAAAGTTTCCCTCACGCAAGAAGAAGCCGCCACCGAAACAGTTTCGTGCGGGCGAAGGAAAAAATAGCATTTTTTTTGTGGTCGCATCAACGGTCAGGAATCTTGCAACAGAGAGAAACAATCAACTTATCCCGGAAGTGCTTAGTTAGGGGTCAGAAAATTTAGCTTCATTTTTTTAGGCAGTCTTACGTCTGCTGCAGGCTGGCCACTATATACTGTTAAGAACCAACTTCGAAATAACCAGTTGGCTATCCGGTGTAGCTGATCTGCGATGACTAAAACGTAATTTAGAATATGCCGAGAGACTGAGGAAGGTCAGAACGAAAAGTAAAAGGGAACTGGAGTTGCCGGCTTTATCCTGACCCGCAGTGTTTAAGCTCACCATTTTATGTTATATCCTAGCAATCACCAACTTAAATGACAGGTCCTTGTGACTTTCGCCATCGAATATGAGAAACGCCTATACAGTCATCAGCATTATCAGCGTCATTGTCATGAACCTAAGTAGATTCGCAAGCTGAAATGTTTGATAAGGCGGCAGCGCGAAAAAGACACAGACGGAGACGATACGACAAGGACGAGCGCAGAACTTCCAAAACCATTATTGTGAATGATTCACGAATATATATATACGTGCTCTCGGAGCCAAGGGTTATCATCTGCGCATGATAACCCTTTGTTTGAAAGCCTGGTGGAGGCCACGCTGACACACCCCTCCCTAAGTCTATAGCAATAAGTTCTGATTCTGCGATTTCCCGCGTCACATGCTTTTTACACTTCTTGATAACGGAATCGTTTTCAAGTTCGAGAAAACAGTCCTTGCAAGTCAGGCTATGGCTTGCCGGAAAACCTTCAAAATATTTCCTCAACATTCTTCAACTAGTGTAGCCCTGCACGAACTGTGCCTTTGTAATACTAGGATATTTTCCTAATCTCATCAGTGGATGTGGGAGGTTTTGTTCGTTCAGTATCCACTTTCTTGCTCCAACACGCCTTCTCTTGAACCGTCTGCCTTGCCTAAATCTGCTTGCACGTGTCATCTTACGCAATCATATTATCAATTGGCATATGTTTCCTCATCCATGATGTCGTTTCCTGTCTCTCAACGTTCCTGAACAAAAATTCTCAACATTCTATCACTAGTGCTTGAAGTGTTCAGGTATCTCTTTTTTTCATGCTATTTCGTTCGCCGCAGAGTTTCATCTGGCGAGTCCTTACACGGCACAATAATTATATCCTCAGTGTTTTTTGACAGATATCGAAAACCTTCCGCTCAGCACCGCCGTCAAGCGTTCCTCGACCCTCCTCGATAACAAGCTGTTTGCAGAAAACCAAGACCCTGAGTCCGTGGCCACAGAGGCAGCTAGCCGTCACATAAAGCAACGTAACCATTGTGGCGGTTCCTCGACACAACATTTGTAGGCAGCGACCGGTCCTAGATGGGATGAGTGCCTTCGCGTTTGAGTGCACATCTACAGGGTTTCTCATCTGGGCCATTATACCCGCCGTGGTTGCTTGGGGGCTTCCGCGTTGAGCTGCTAAGGCGGCTGCATATCGATGGGGGCGAAGTGCGAAAACGCCCGTGGGCCATGCCCAGGGTGCAGGTTGAAGAAGCCCAGGTGGTCAAAATTAATCAGAAGTCCCCTCCACTGCAAGAGAGAGAGAGATAGCAAAGAGAGGAAAGGCAGGGAGGTAAACCAGACGAGCGTCCGGTTTGCTACTCTACACTGGGGAAGGGAAATGAGGAACAGAAAGAGGAAAGCGGGATAAAGGGAACACTGTGTGTGCACGCAGCAAAGCACCTGTAAATAAGTCAAATCAAAGCAATTGCTCCGTCGATACGTTAGGCTGCCGTCTTTCTGCTGTCTGGGAAGCACCAAGATGCTAATCTTGGTGCTTCCCAAGATGCTAAAATTAGTGATGCATCTTGGTGCTAAGATAGCCCCAACATTATCATCTTGGTGCTCCCCCATAGCTGGTGATGCCCGTTGAAGTCACTAGTGAAGACCAAGGAGCCGGAGCACCGCCGTCATGAGTTCATTGCGGTACGTGGCAGTGTACCGTCAAGCTAAACCTCAGCCTTTTTGACTTTCGTGCGAATAGAATGATGCGGGTAAGCCATGATGCTTACTCTACTACAACGTGCCTTATGATGATATCGTGGTTGTGGCACGTAAAACCCAAGAATTCTTCTTTTTTAATTTCCTCACAACTTCTTCCTTTATTCTGGCAGAGGGTAAAAAGACGTACGGGAAACTTTTTCACCTCCCAGGTTACCAATTTCTTCATTCTCTCTCACTACTCTTTCTAGCAGTTCAGATAGAGAATCTCAAGGACGTCGCTCTTTATTTGCTGCGGCCGAACTCAGCTCTTCGAGGAGAGACTATGTCGATCGGATGGTGAAGCAATCGAAAAAAGAAAAGATATTGGCTTCGAGAGCGATCCATACTTAAGTGTCGTTAAATGAATGCTGACATAAAGGCACGTGTAGGCGGAAAAGGGACGTTTCTTATTAATGCACGACAGACGCAGTCACGCGTGTGAGTATGAATTATCGACCATGTAATATGCAGAGCCGCTCAGTTTTAGGAGACACACCTTAATAACATCTAATTCTACTCAGCTCCAGTATTTTTCTTTATTTTTCTGTATCTACCTTTACGGGTTAAAGTTGACGAATATGTGACGCCTTACGCGGATATCTAATAATGAAAGATTAATGCGCAGGACGTCGTTTCAAATTTAGGGTGCCCCAAACAGCTTAAAAATTAATGAGGTGTTCAACCCAAATAGCGGGCAACTTTGAACGTATCATACCGGCGGGTTATCAAGAGGCCCTTAATGAAAGGCGCCGCCATCCGTCCACGTTGAATTACGCCTGGTTATCCACAAAGCAGCAGACGGTCGCTCTCCGCCCGTCTGCCGTCCTTCAGGCACCGTTACCGGCGCTTGCACTGGCGAGCATGACGCATGTTTGTGCAGCCTGAATGTTGCAGGACGCCGGCGGGCACCGCCATTAGCAAAACGAGGTTGGCTCGCCTATGCGCGCGAGTTAGCCCCCCGCGGAACACGCGTTGCTCGTGTAAGACAGGGGCCTCGCTACCTGCCTACTCATCTCGTGTGCCATTTGCCGCGAAGGACGTCAAACGCGCAAGTAATGTTCGCGGCGGCCGGGGTGACGTTTTCTCCTTCCTTCTCTGCTATTTGATGAAATGAAAATAAATGAGTCTGCGTCGGCGTAAGGTGGCCACAGTTACGCCTCTGACCTTAAAGAAATGCAGAAGGAGAATGAAGGTAGGAAGCCAGCAGGGAGGTTAACCAAGGCCGCGCCCAGTCGTCTACTTTGTGCCCTTCTCGCACGGTGCGCCTTCGACCGCGAGTAAGGCCGATCGGGATAAAATTTCTCAATCGCGATTGGCTCCTTCGCACAAGCTGCGGAAGGTGACCAATTGCAATCGAGAAATTCAGTCGCAATGAGACTCGTTAGCGATCGAAAGTGCATGGCCGTGTGGCACGGGTATTACAATTGGAAAATGGTTAGTGGTTGCACAAAGCTAAGGACGCAGAGTCAGTGCCAAGTACGTCCCCGCTAGCCGTCGCCACTCATGGCCATGGCTGCAAATGCGGAACATCGTCCTCTCAGCCGCAGGCGCCGCGTCCTACGCGACAAAGCGTGACAGGCGTTCGTCATGCTCTACTCTGCGCGGACTGCACAAGCCACTGTACGAAAAACACACTGGTTTCCTGGGTTATGCGTCGCAAAAGGGGCCGCCGTCTTTCAACCGCGCGAGGCACAAAGCCGGCGCGACTGCGGACGACAGTCTAAAAACGCGAGGAAAGGAACGGGGTGAAAAAAGGGCGAGATAAACGAAACAAAGAGCAAAGCCAACCGCGCGAACGAACGCCGCCGCGATGAGGGAACGGAGCAGCTGCGCCAAGCTCTCGCGGCGGCGAGTTAACTCTCCCCGACTGTCGCAGGCCGCCTGGATTTCCGGGAGCTTGCAAGAGAAGCCGGCGCCGCATTGACGGGTTTCCCCCCCGAATCCGCCGCCCGCTCGAAACCTCGTCGCCCAACTGTAACCTAGCGCCCTTCGGCGCGAGCAGCTCCGTCGCGGGGTGGCAGGACGCGGCGGCGGCGGCTCCGGATCGGTTTGAGGGCCGCCTTGCGTAAGCGCGACCTCCTACCGCCTTGATCTTATGTTCGCTTTCTTTGGCATTATTCCTCTCCTTCTCATGCCTCGACCAAACTAACAGAGAGAGAGAGCAAGTGATAAAGGAAAGGTAGGGAGGTTAACCGGGACTGAGCCCGGTTGGCTACCCTACACTGGGGAAAGGGAAAAGGGGACGCGAAGACTAAAAGAAGAAGGGAAAGTCTACTGGGCATATCGTTCGGTCACTCAGTACGGATCACAGACGCTGACAAAATCCAGTAGCTTTCAAATATCGCAGCAAAGCTTTTGTGGCCTTTTGTAGCTGCGATATGCGAGGCCATGGTTCCGAGATCTTCTTCAAGGTGAGCGGTGTTCTATCTAGCTGATTGAGAGCTGTGCAGAGGTCATGTCTTTCGTTTTGAAAAGATGGGCAGTAGTACAGTAGAAATCGGTAAAGACAGCCGCATGCTTTTCAGATTAAGGCGCTATGTAGCAAGTCGCGCAATGCGAAGGCAGGAAAGGACGTGAAAAAAAAAAAAGAACCGCACAGGGCTACGCGCGACCGATTTCATGCGTGTCTCATGTTACACTATCTTTTCTGTAATGTGCACGGAAGGTCAAACAACCTCAACTTTGGCGTTATTAAGGGAACTCTTCGCGACTTACGTGGGGAGCAGCGCATGACTTAGCACAGCGAAGTAGAAAAAGGGAAACGTGTCAAGGACGTCGGTTTTCCACTCAGAGAGAGAGAAAGGCGGGAAGGAAGGCAGGGAGATTACACTTTGTTCAACTTGCTACCCTATGCGATAATGTGGTAGTGAAAGTAAAAATGGTAGGCGACCCTAATCTTTTACTTGAGTGTCTGTTATCGGCACTTGCACTTCGGCGTTGGTGTTCTTTAGGCTGAGCGAGCGAAAGTCTTTCTCCTGGCACGATATGGGGGCGAGGAGCGAAGGAGGGCGAGGAGGCAGCGCAGCGCGTCCCACCTGGTGGGACATAGTGGTGCACGAAGTAAAACCCCTTAAACTTCGTAAAGTAGTGACACTCTCCTCCTCCGCTTCCCTCCTCCTAGTTTCTCATCTCTTTCACGCTCCCTCCTCGATGGTGGCGCCGCCTACAGTGCTCGAGCGTAGCAACGGCACCAACAAGCGCTCCTCGCCACTCCGTAGACGCTTCCCGAGCAAAAATGGCGCTGATGCACGGTGCGAGGGCCCACGTGATGCTATTAGGCCAATAGCGACGCCGCGTCGGCATCGGCAAGAGCGCGCGAGGAGGCGGCATTCTTCAAAGCGTGGCACTACTTTGCGAAGTTTACGGGGCTTTAGCACAAAGCGCACCTGAGCGCCCTCTCCAGTGATGATGTCAGAGCACGTAACGAGCGAGCGAGCGCAGGTGTTGTTAGCAAGTGAGCGAGCGAGCGAGCAAGTGCACGTCGGGAGACGACAAGAGAGAGAGGTGGAAGTGACGTCACATTTGCTCTGCTAAGCAGATGTGCAGTCTATGCCAGGCAACTCTTTTGCAATAATTATCCGGTTAAATATCATCCCACCTTATGCGTGTGAGCCATTAGCGACATCATTACTTCCGGGTTTCCGGGAAATTTCTACAAAGGCGTGCTCACGTAGCGGGTATCTAAAGTATACAATTCTGTGCTTTAGCGTGCGGTGTAGTCAGTGATTCCTGATTATTTCTAATTATTACGGACACTTCAGTAATTGCAACTAAACTTATGCTCCGATATCATATCTATAATGAAACCCGTGAATTTTGTACCGTCCTATTCTTTTTCTGTTTTTTTTTCTGATTTATTTTGAATTTCGTCCCCGGTCGTTTCCACTTCCCACTTTCCCACTTTCACCACATTGCAAGATGTTGTGCAGGAGCTCACTCGACACACGGCATGCCTCTTTGACTTCATCCTCATAGTGCTAACGCATTAATAGAGAGAGAGAGAGAGAGAGAGAGAGAGAGAGAACACATGAGTTTAGCTCATTCACACGCCCTCAGCAAGGCGCTGCGTACCCACAGTCGGGCACACAAGTCTGTCATCCTCATGTACTGTAGGAGAGCTCGTATGGCTCTCTGGGCTGAGGAGCTGTGAAGCCAGGCTCGTAAGACTATCAATGAAAGCCAGTTTACCTGAGTGCGATAAGAGCGAGGTGAGCATATGTATACTCGCGCTTCTCAATGTGTAGAACAAGTCAGATACTTCCGCGCTTGCCCCGGAGAACTGGCTGATCCCGTTAGGTTCCTTGACATCTCATCTAGAGCTGACTCAGAAACGCGACATGTTATAGCGCAGTTCAACCCCCTCCTTACAAGTCCTTCGCGGTGCTACAGAAATGAATTGTGGTGTTTAAGGTTCCTGAAGCTGCAAAATGGATTATGAGGGGCGCCGTTGCAAAGCACTCCTGATCGATTTCTGCGAACCGGGATGATTTATATAGCGTGCACCAGGAACCACGGTACACAAGCGGTTTTCTTGCATTCCGTCCCATTGGAAGTTCCGGCCATCGTGGCCGGAAATCGAACCTCGCACCTCGTGTGGCGAAACAGCCAGTAAGTCAACGCGTCGAATGCTGCATCTTTTTATAAACTATTTTTTGAAGAACATTACGCCTTGAAAAAAAAATGAAAAAGAACATTGTTGCAGAACGAAACAGGCCAAAACGAATGAAACGTTGAAGAATACATTTCGATGAAGCGAACAACAGTCCCCAAACGGTACGCCAAGTTTAGCTGCATGCGTATAGTGGTTATCCCCACGTTTAGCGGCGTATGATATAAGCTCACTTTGGGCGCATTTGACTTTTTTTTTTCTTTTTCTCTCGTTTGTTGACCTCGGCTGCTCACCTTTGTCAAGGATTCGCGTCGTGCGAACTTGCGTATTTGTTTGACTGATGCAGTGCCCTTGCTGTTAATCTTGTGCGGTATACATTAAACCCAGCCCTGGATAGGCAAACTAGGTTTAAAAACATCAGGCAATAAAACGACAGGGGTAAAAGAACGGTTACCATAAATTTGAACACGTAATGCTTCTTTTTTTTTTCTTCTACAATATGCAACTATAGTGGAAGATCAGCCGGAATGCAAGTATTATTCGAGGCTTGACTCCGCGCACGCACCCTCGCTGAGTCGCTGCTTTGGTGAAACACACACGCGTGCACACACGCACTCACAGAGGTACAGAGCACTGCACGAATCGCACACGCATTCCAATCGGTCCCATATCTCATTAAGCTCATCGATGCGGGCGACGACGGCGAGTAGGCGTCCGCGTGAGCTCAACGTACTTACGTCGTCACCGGACGTGTTCGGCGGCGGAAATTGTGTTTCCGCCGCCGACACCGAAAAAGTCTTTCGGGACGGCGGCTAACGGTCTCGCTAATGCAAGGGCCTAGCGTGCATGCGCGAACTCCCTGCCTCCTCTCCCTCTTCTCCCCACTTCTCCTCTCTCTCCCAGTCTCGTGTCTCTTTTCACGCTTGAGGGAACGCTTCCCGCGGGGCGTCTCCTTCCCTAGACTGAGTGGGTGGCGTCGTGCACTTTAGTTGGTCGATACGTACCGGGCGAGAAGGCAGCGTGCCTTCACCTCGGATGACAATCTTGTTATACGCGCGCACACCTGGCACGAGACGACGACGAGGCCGACACACGACCGCGTCAGAAAAGAGCCGACCTAGCGCGCGAGCCCGTTTCCTGCTGCTGTCGCGGTAAGCCTAGCGTGAAACGCGATGAAACTGACACTGTATACAGTGCGTTGCCGAATGCGAGAACGTTTACAGCGTAGTCAACCTGACAACGATGACGCATGTAGCGATGTACCGCTTATAACGAATCTGCACCTCAGCGACGTGAAATTTCGCGATAGCTCTGCCAAAATATAAACTCGTTTAACGATGCGGTTGCACGGCAGTGCTTCGGTTCCAGCGGTGAAATTCTGGCTTCCTAGATCCTTCTCGTCCGCTCTCGTATCTGAACAGGCGAACAGTATTTTGCTTAAAGCACTTCAAAGGACTAGGGCGAGCAGCGAAGAATACCACATCTCGTCGTTCCCAGCCCATCTAGATAGCTCATACAGTTAATCCGCTTGGATGTAATCCTAACGAGCAGGCCCACCGGAGAGCGCATGATTTCACGTACCGCGCTGTCGCGGGTAGGCAGGCTCGTAACGAGGTCAACATCCACAAAGATCCATTATGTGCTTTCCACGAAATTGTTTCCCATTATCGACTGGGCAGGAGGAAATTTCCACCCCCTCATCCTAATTTGAACAAACCTCAGGCTAGCACACTCAGACTTCTGCAAACCCGTTCGTATCCCATTCCTCGGTCTCTTAACAGGATAGATACTGCCCACTCACAGTCGTGCCCCAAATGTGGTCATGACTCATGCGCTTTTGAACACATGCTCTGGCTGTGCCCAGCCCTTAACGCCTTTCCACCCATCACGAAAGAACAATGACAGGAATCGCTCAAGAGCAGCAATCTCCACATGCAACTCCAGGCTGTCCAGAGGGCCCACGACATTGCGGCGGAACTTCATCTCCCGGTCCCATCGTGGGTGGCGCTACCGACTTGATCTTCGGGAGCCTTCGGTTTTCGCTCCCCAAGATCTCAGTCCCTCAGGACTCAAATAACGTTATTGATATGTCGTGTCCTAAAACAGTCGTCTTCCCGAAATGCCTCTTCTCAGATGAATTCAAGCAGAGAAATGTGACAGTGAAAGACAATTGTAAAATTCTAAAACAGTGAGGATGAAATCTAGAGGGGTGCATATTAGCGCGAACGTGGAAACGAAAACTTAATCGGAGAGAGGTCCTTGGCCAAATGTATTCATTGCAAAGACAAGTGTTACCGGCCCTGCAAAGATTTCTAGAAGCGAGCAATATTCTCGGGAACTGTTCAGTAGTGTTTACCTGTGATAAGCTCCCTCTATGGGATTCTTTTGACCCGGATTTGGTCATGAAAGTACCTGAATTCATGTAACTTCATTTGAATCTAATGGGTTCTTTCTTATGCGCCCGGATTTTAGTGTATGCAGCTATGTGAACGGACTTTGCGTTTATAATACATTAGTGCACCTGCGACTGGACTTCGTGTTGTTGTGTTTCTGAGCTGACTTTCGGCTTTAGTCTGACATTAGTCTACGCATGTGACTGGACTTTGCGTTATCGCGATTTGGAGCTGACTTTTAGTTTGATTTGCGTTTGGGTTAATGCTATTTTTTTTCATATCGCTAAGTAAAAAGACGTAGCCAGCGCCAATTAAAGGCGACACCTCCTAAGTACCATATAGTAATAGGAAAAAAAGAGAGTACAGGAAAGAACAGGGCAAGCGCTAAGCTCCATACTATTCTGAACAGAACACTCTCTTTCGTACTCCGTATTACTGAGCCTTTTTTGTTTCCACGTCGGGCTAATATGCACTCCCTATAGACATAAACCAGCTAGCCCAGTAACATATTCCATTCAGTGAGAATGAAGCTGATGGGAGCTGGAATATTGCGGTTGGCTTTCAAACGACACCAGAGATCGCGCACGATACGCGAGCCAGCGAGACGACGACGTTATAAGTAAACTGACTCAACAATAAATTTTGACCTACTCCGGAGCAACAGCGCGCACCGCATGTTGAACAATTTTACGCATTCTAAAAAACAAGAAATAAAAAACATAATCAGCGCATAGGTGAGTTACACTGCGTGGTCATCGATACTTCCCTACCGTAAAAAGAATAACATATCGAAGACAACTCTGGCCTACTCTGCGCCTATAGCACACTACTTTCCATGGATGTTGCCGTTAGAACGCTGATATCGGCGTGGTAGCACGTAGTTTCGCTTGCACTATGCGGTTTTGTAGTTCCCCGCAAAAATGACCAGGGGGAACTTCCGGGGCATATAGTGTGAAAGAAAAGAAAAGTAGAAAGGTGAAAATGTGGAAAGGTGGAAGAAAAGTAGGGAAACGACAAAAGACGGAGACTTACAAAAGCACAGTTCGCAATAGGGAATCCGAAAATTCGGGCCTGGTAGTTCACAGTGTTTTTTTTTTCTTTTTTCATTGTTTAACCTAGGTAGGACATTAGGCAGTATAATAGCTAGAGCTTGGTGGCGCAACCCACCACCCCGTTCCACCCCGTTCCCCGTTGTATACATACATACATACATACATACATACATACATACATACATACATACATACATACATACATACATACATACATACATACATACATACATACATACATACATACATACATACATACATACATACATACATACATACGTACATACATACATACATACATACACATGCATACATGCATGCATGCACGCACACACACACACACACATCCATCCATCCATCCATCCATCCATCCATCCATCCATCCGTGTCTACAGGAGCTACACGTATGGCGCACATACTTAGACAGGACGGAGCCATCTTAACAGATAAGCAGTTCCAATGCTGCACGTTTATTGCACCTGGAATAAACGTTCATACACTGCCGTTGCGGCAGCGAATAGGCATTCCTGAAGTCAGGTGCAAGGCCCGTCCAGGTACAACGAAAGCTGGCTATAAAGGTTTGGATTTCATGTTTTGGGAGTATTTTCATAAATTGCACTTTTACAGCGGCAAACTTTCAGAACGTAGAGCGCAACACTAACGAGTAAGGAAATGTGATTCCCACCAAATCATTTTGCTATTTCTCACCAAGAAGAGTAGTGCTAACACATGCATTCTGGCTGAACAATACCTCCCATAGATGTCTCTGGGAGGCTGCAGCTGCGTGCGGCGCAGCCTATGTATATAGTTACTAAACGTGAAATGTGGCCAGGAAAAAGCATGCGGAAAATAAAGCTGTTGCGTTTAATTGAAACGTAAGAATAACGAAGTAAGCGAAAATGGAATTGAAGGAAACAAAAGGTAACTTGCCGCAAATTTGAGCCATAACCTACATATTCGGCATTACGCGTGTGGGAAGGTATACAGCAACATCGCTCTTCCAATTTTCCAACGACGCTATCGTCATCGAAGATGCAGTGGGCTTGACCAAGTCTCCCACGAGGGTTCATATTACATTGTTCTGGGGATCGATGACGCTGTCCGCTACCGTGTGGCAGCACCGTCTCACTGGTCTCGCGAGACGGTGTCTGGGGCACACACGCATCTGGATTTCCTTATGCGGCCTGGCGCTGTTACGCCAACATTTTGTACCTTCCGCATTAGCGGTACGTTCTTGCGTGCTGCGGTTGAACCGGTAAAAAAAAACGTCGTACTGAGCCGGAGCGACGGCCATCGTCTCGGCTCGGTAGAACGTGAACATGCGCTGTCGTCTCACCGTGAAAACTTGAAACGTGCAGAGACTCCGTCGCGTTTTCGATCCAGCGCGGTCGACGGGGTCCGTTTGCGGTTGCTTAGCTACGTCACGTTTGCAGCAGAGTGGAAAGACGCAGTGCCATCCGGTATGACAGGAGCCCCTTAATCTGTATTCACCCAATTAGTGTTATGCAAGTTTCAGCGGGAAACTATACCCACGTCTACGACTGCGTGAGCAAACGTAGTCAGGAGACTTGCGCAACCCCGTCTGGTCAGAAAAGAGTTAGTCGAGCAGAATATTGGGTTACCGACAAAGTCCACATGAACGTTAAGACGTTCCATGTTCTCTACGGGAGATTTGTTCCCGAAAATATTGTTCACAAGGCTTTCAGGGAACTAGAACTCTACGAGCATTCGTTTTCGATTTTTTTTAGTGACCTGATTTTCTGTTCAACCGACAATAGGGTCTTCCCAGAATCAGTCCTGTGCAGCAACGTTTATTTCGTGCAGTCTACTATAAACAATTTTGCATCTTAGATAGTTACTGCTTTCGAATGCATTAGACGGGACAACAATCTCTTGTCACTGTGCTGTCCTGCAACCTTCATTGTCGGGGCAGGTCGAAGCTGTCATTTCGACGACTCGGCGACTTCCGGACGCCGATCAATAGCGGGCCGGACCGCCTCCGTCGATCCACCTCCCTCACTTGAACAATTACGTTTTTTTTTCTTTTACAAAAAATTCTGGAGGGAACGCTGGTGCTATGGTACCTGCGGGAGCTTAAAGTGCGGCGGGTCAGCCAACAGGGGAGTGAGGGACAGCGCATGGATTTGCTAAGACTTTGTCGTTCTGACTGGAAACGGCTTTGATGCAAATCGACCACGTTCAACAAAGCATCGCCGCTATAATTGCAATAACTAACAATGACGACACGCACGTGCACATTTGTTGATTAACGAAAAGTACGATTGCTTCGACGGTCAGAAAGGTGACGCGCAATGAAAAGCGCCACGAGAACATCTGAAGCCACAACGCCGAAGATTACACAAATCTGTGCTAATACTAACCTAACACTAACACTAACCTAGCCTAACACTAACACTAACCATCATTTCCACGGTAAGTGAGCGACTGCAGCGCCAGAATTATTTACCCTCTATAGTAATTCTTATGGGAAGCCCTACACGGCTCGAAGGAAAACCATTCCCGTCCAGCTGTATGCGCCGCTTCGCTCGCCTCGTAGCCTTCCATCGCTCGCATTGTGGGACCGGCGCGCTAAGCGCTCCACGATATATTCGCCCACCACGCATGCGCGTGCGTGACAGGGACGTGCCCGTTCCGTCGCGGACGACCCTTATACGACGACGAACAGGGAGCGGGCCCAATGCAGGCACATAAGCGCAGGGAGGTGAGCGGGTCGCCCTTTTAGCCCCGATCAATACCGCCTCGACAGACGGTGGGACAGCTGGCCAAACAAAATCAAAGTACCGCGCATACGTGGGAGGCACAGAGGGCGGGCAGCGTAGAGAAGTGAGGCAAAGAGCGAAAAGAGAGAAAGCAAACAGACCGGCGATCGAGCTCGACATCAGCTAAATGAATGAATGAATGAATGGAAGAAAGAAAGAAAGAATGAAAGAATGAAAGAAAGAAAGAAAAAAAAGAAAGAAAGAAAGAAAGAAAGAAAGAAAGAAAGAAAGAAAGAAAGAAAGAAAGAAAGAAAGAAAGAAAGAAAGGTGCGGATTTTCGTTCCACCTTTGCGTATCTGCAACACGCAGGGTTATTTCGCTCGCAACCGTGAGGAAAGGATGCGGTAAGAGAGTATAGTCACTTGGAAATACGAATTTCCTGAAGTGGAACTGAAGGCGACTGCGTCGAGATGGGAAAAGCCGGCGCGAGCGGTCCCAAGACGCAGGTTCGCTCAACTCCCGGGCCCCGTTTCTTGGTTGTTCACCCCACTGCACAGGAGAGTTGGGAATAAACATTAATAACTCCGCATGCAACACCGCAAATCAAATCGCGTATCATGCTCTTATGCACCACAAATGTCCCTCTCATTATTTTTTTTTCGTCTTTTCATCCGAGTGCCAGGTTGCAAGCCGACCACGCGACTGGTCGACCATTCTGCCTTTCCTTTCTTCACGCTGTCTTTCAATCAATTCTTGGAACATCGCGGCGAGTTCTTAGACTGTTAGGTCGAATTCCGGGACATGCTATGGACGCACCTCCGCAATGCGAAAGGGCGTCCACGGGCTGACCACTCAACTGCCCAGTCTCGGGCGCAGTCAAGGAATTCAATGCAGGCCTCATGTGATCCGCTTAGCTCACAGAATATTGTGTAACAGAGTATAGGTGCGAGTAGCGTGCTGTGAGCTACGACCCACTACAACCACTGTTGATAGCACGTGCACGACTAGGTTCCGATGATAACATAGAGTGGCGCCATATCAGAACGCAGAAAGGGTACGTATACGGTAAAGATAGGCACCGTGCGCTGTTCAGAGGGCGCTACGACGTTTTCATATTTTCCCCCAATATCGCCGACGCCGGCCGCTACAGAGGCGATGAAATTGATCCGCCATTCCCGAACGACACTGGCTCACTAGTTCTTCATCGCTCGTCTGAGTCTTATGCGCACTGTGCTTTGACGAGCTCAAGCTCTCTATTGTTCGGGCTTCTGAGATCGATAGCGAATTTGTGCAGTCATATGTACGGCGTGCGCACTTCGACATCTTCCCAACTCGGACAGCCTTGCCTTGCGACAAGCGATCGAAATAGTTCACGGTGAATGTAGACAGCTGCTCTCCCCACTTGCAAACTTTGACACGTTGGCCGTCCCAGAGCTTCACTTGTAGATGACGCAGAGGTAGCGCGCAAGCTGCATTGCAGAGTGCCTATAACCAGCTTGGTGGCAGCGTAGTGTCTGAAACCACGTGGCTGCAACATCCAGCCAGTATTAGACATTACCTCCCCTCATACATTTACACTTAGAAACTACCCGGCAGCGTCACGGATAGTTTGAGCCGAAGCACCGTAAACAAAAACTGAAGCCATTATTTCGCGAGAACGATCGCGCACAAAAAATGAACGCCTTGCGCCTGTGCAACGTGTGCGTGTCAACGGGCATTGCTGGCGTCAAGGTTCCCACCGTTCGTGAACTTGCGCCGGGCAATCGGAAGGCCCGAAAACTGCCAGCTAGCCCATTACGCGCCGGCCGAATGGTTACGCAAACACGTAATTGCCCTTAATATACGCGGTTATGCAACTTAAAGCAGCCAGGACGACGGTTCATGCGACTGCGGGCCTATACGCTCCGCTTCACCCACAGGGAACGGGCTCACTGCGCCGGTTGAAGTGGCGATACACCAAGCCACTTACAACAGCTCTTTTCACTTGCGAAAGTAAGTTTCGACATTTTCTTTTAAATAGAAGATCTAAAACCAGGTGAAACAAGCAAACTCCATAAGAATCCGCGCCCGTTGCTGGTTCAACGACGAAAGGAGCATCAGCGGAGGAGGAATGACGCATGCGCAGAGCGCCGAAGAAGAGAGAGTAGCAGCAGACCGGCGTGCCCGAGGTTTCTCGAGTACAAATGGCGATGGCAGGCAGACGTGTGCTGACAATGTGGTCGCTCACGCACGCACACACACGCCACACACACGCACATACATTTGCACTGTATTTCTGTTTATATTTGCCATTTGGCGTAACGAAGAAAGCGGTTTGTGTGTGTGTGTGTGTGTGTGTGTGTGTGTGTGCGTGCGTGCGTGCGTGCGTGCGTGCGTGCGTGCGTGCGTTGTGCCCCTGTCCTCGTCTTTGTAAATCGCACCGTCTAATTATTCATTAGAGCTAGAGGGTGCTCCGGCGGGTTTGGGGTATCAGTTCGGGAAGTTTTCTACCCTGTCCCGCAGTGCAGTGACGAACTGTGCAGTAGGCGCAGTGAAAATGCTCGCCGTCACGTTAAGCCACAGGCACACAGAAATGGCGCAGAAAAGAAGAGGCGCTCTTTCTACAGCGTCGACCTTCGTATGGCTTCCGTTGGCCACAACAAACCCGCGGATGCGCTGTAGAGACAGTAAAACAACAAAGATCTCTCAAAAATGAGACAAATTACAGACAGACAGCCTTACTTCTCTAATCCGGGCAGAATAGCAAGTAAAAACAGGGGAGTGATTTGTACCCCCGATTCGTCGACGCGGATCCCCAGGTAGACGCCAGGTGGAGGCTTCCCGCCCGGATCGATACCTCCGCCATGGGATAAGGGCAACTAGGTAAACAAAGGGCCGAAGTGATATGCGGGACCAAGAAAAACGAAAGGAAAAAAAAAAACACGCAGCGTAAGAGAAACAAGAGAATCGAGCTCGGGCAGCCGGTCGACGAGCCGCTTGTTTTGGTAGTGCCATCCGTCCTTCGCGCGGAATTACGTGACACTAGCTCGCGTGCGACTCAATAAGGTGACTACAACGGTCGCAAGGCCCTCTGGCCTTCGTTTTCTCTCTCTCTCTCTCATTGGCGCGCGAAGAAGTCCGGGCGAAGACGACATATAGGCGCTGCGCGAAATCTCGGTGAGCCGGCCAATACACAAAGGCAACACTGCCCTCTTGGGTGTGTCGCTGTCAGCAAGCAAAGAGAGCAAAAAGAAAGAAAAAAATGGAGGAGGAGGAGGAGGAGGAGGGGGTTGTCAAGTGACAGTAGTAGGCATCGCGCTGACTTCGACCGCTTCTTCCGCGTACGGCTACTGTTGCAGTGCGATGAAGCTTCGGGAGCACTGTCACTTCTCGCAGCTGGCCCATCGATTCCCACAGAACAACGTGGCCGGCGGACAGGTATGGGACGGCGGCACCGCAATCGCAGTGGCACGGATTTTCCTGTGCGTGCAACTTTGGTTGTGCTTCGACATAGGCGGTGTTTATTTTGCAACGTAGCTGTTAGTCCTCTAGTTGGGGTCGGGACTTGCGGCGCGCCCTCACGAAAAAAAAAACATACCTTCAGTGATTGAAGCGAAAAGTGCATACATTTTCCCGGTATAGCACATACAACATACCGCACAGCATTCGTTTCAATAAAGAACAAGCACAAAACACGCGTTCAAACAACATCTTTGATAATATGGCGCTCCTGATAACAGCGCGAAGCACATAGCGCTCCCTGCATACGTTTCCCGGTAAGGATTACTCTCGCGCAAGCTGCCGCGGCGACGGCAGCTTGCGACCCGGGGAGTGACGTCACTAGCCTTTCATATGTAAGAGAACTGGCCTAGCAACTAATTTCATTGTTCCAACATCGCTATGGGTAGGAAATGCATAGTTAGGACTCCCTAGGAGCAACGTGAATACGAGGATCGGCAAAGGGAAAAGAAACGGCCATACGCCCAGCGGCGGCGTGCTGCCAAAATTGGCCATTTTTACCAATACTAATACTACTCTAAATTACAATTGCTCTAAATTACCTTTACTCTGAAGCAATAAAGCATTGCACAGACCCCTCAGCAGTTGTAGCTGTGTATTGCAACATAACTATTACGCACAGCGCGCACTAAAAAACAAGGCCGAAGAATAGAGACGCAACACGAGCGCCGACTCACGATCTAAAAGTTTGTTGCATTTAAACACTCGTACATGTAGGAAAAAGTCACTCATGCGTGCACCCGCGCACCAACATTCCCTCATCCAAAAGCAAAGCAAGAAAGGCAGTGGCTAAAGCAAGAAGTCCGATAATTTTAAGAATTTTTAGGAGCCTCTAATTTTTAACATCATCGGACTTCCTGACTTAGCGCTGCCTTTCTTGCTTTTCTTTTGGTTGAGGGAATGTTGGTGCGCGGGTGTACGCATGTGTGACTTTTTCCTATGTACATGATTGTTTAAATTCAATAAACTTTTAGTCGTGAGTCGGCGGGTCGTGCTTCGTCTCGACGTAGGGTGTTTTTTAGTGCACGCCGGTGTGTAACAATTGTGCAGATGTACCGACTCGCCCAGCTAGCTACCGTTGTCCAGCGGATTTCAACAGCTTCGTTGGGCATCCACTTTCGCAGGGCTGGGATGGCGAGTCAATTTTTAACAAGGGGTTTGCAAATTAAGGGTTTGCTAAAGGCCTTATAACGTTGCATGCAAGCACGTCGTCAACTTTTCATTACGCGCGATACGGGGAACTATTCCCTTCGGTCAGTGGGTGCTGCTCCCGCGCACAGTTGTTCTCTTTTGCGGGCGATGGTGCCGAGTTAACGCGGCTGCTCCTGCTTATACGGCAACGGTGAACACGCTTGCAGAGATGGCGCTTTGAAACTATTCTTTTTCTTCGGTTATTTCTCCTTTTACCAATCACTATCCGAGCCAAATGGTGAGTCCTGGCAATGGAACAGGTGTCAGCGCGCCGTGTGAATAAATGACTAAGCACGAGAGAACCGGTTCGGAAAAAAACAGAGAATCTCAAAAAAACCTGAACCCCGCGTTACATGTGCTTTTTGTTGTCTGAACTCGGTATAGCGCCCTGTTAGCTGTGGTAGATTTAGTTTAGCGGCTCTCCTTGTCGTAGATACTCGGCTTTCTTCTTTTCGATGGCTTATTTCTCATAACTTTGTAAAGCTTAAAGTAATCAAAAGCGGTGACACAATGTTCTGCATTTCAGCTGCTGTCCTTCTTTATAATGAGGGTGAAGGAACGTTCAAGCCGCCGCTGAATCGTTTTTCGCTCCGAAACCCTCACCTGCCCCCCCCCCCTCCCTTTTTTTCAGTGTACTGCGACGAACCAAATGAATGAATGAATGAATAAAGGAAGGAAGGAAGGAAGAAACGAAGGAAGGAACGAATCAATACACCAATTGACCAAATAAATAAATAAATAAATAAATAAATAAATAAATAAATAAATAAATAAATAAATAAATAAATAAAGCAAGCTGCTTGTTCGGACTGTGCACGTGCAGCGGCCTCGGTGCCTTTAGCAGGTATACGAGGCAATTACACGACTAAAATGTAGATGACTTGGTGAGGACGCAAGCGATGGAATAATCGGAGCTAATGTGAACACCATTGTCCTTCTTACTTCTATGGCGTGGGAGAGGGAGAAGTTCCGAAACTGAAACAACCCCACGCGTGTACCGTAGTAGTGGTAGTACTACGTGGCCATTAAAGAAATAAAGTTTGAACAGAAAAGTGCAGCGCCCTGATTGCCTTCCCACCCCCTCCGGTGGGAGGACACCTCAGCATACGGCCGCAGCAGCACTTCATTACCCGCCGTGGTTGCTCAGTGGCTATGGTGTTGGGCTGCTGAGCACGAGGTCGCGGGATCGAATCCCGGCCATGGCGGCCGCATTTCGATGGGGGCGAAATGCGAAAACACCCGTCTGCTTCGATTTAGGTGCACGTTAAAGATACCTAGGTGTTTGAAATTTCCGGAGTCCTCCACTACGGCGTGCCTCATAATCAGAAAGTGGTTTTGGCACGTAAAACCCCATAATTTATTTTTTTAGCACATCATTAACGTGCAACCGCAGTCAAGCGCCCAAGCAGAGGTCTCATACCTACTGTACTAAGGCTGCATCGGCCCCCTCACTGCACAGTAGCGTTTTAAAGCTAAGTTGTAGGGCCGTGCGAATAACAGTTTCTTTTATGCGTTGCATATTGCAATCACTCAGTTCAGCTCTTGGGCGCGGCCGGGCAGCCACCATTGAGGGTATGAACCATTTTTCATTGCTGCGCGTCTCATATGTGGGCCTATTCTCTTTTTAGACCGGATCGAGTACAAATCTAATAGTACCACAAGTGAATCGAATCGATTATTGAATATTTTTTGAATAGTTTGCAAACGACTTCAACAACCTGGTCCTCAGAACAATAGAATGTTTACTGCACTTGATTGAGTACGGTTTGTTAAACGCGCGAAGCTATCATTAAAACAAATAAAACAAATTGTTCTCTCACTCAGGGCTATTAGTAGAATACGCGGTCACACATGGCCTGTTTGTAACATTGTGTACCATCATTACCCATCATTTTACACCGTCGTTACAAGACACGTGTGCCACATGTCTCCGGTGAGGACAGAGTGAAAAAAAAGAAAGAAAAGGCCTTATTTCTTTAATTCGAACTGTCGCAGCGGATGGCGTCACTATTCTATAAATTATGGTAAAATGAAGCGCATTCTATTTTAATCTGATGAGAGGACACTGTTGCCGCATCGACAAATCGTTACAAACAATACGCACTGCATTAACGCCACATCTACATTACATTTCATTTCATTTATTTTTCCTTAAAGGCCCGAAGGCACTACATAAGGGGGGACAAAAAGACATGTGAACGTCAATAATTTGAGCAAAAATGCAAAAATATACAGCAGAAATACAGTCAGTGAAGTAAATAAAAATGCAATTGATAGTACTATAATACATATCTAACATTTTATCGCGAGTAATCGGGTGCAGCCGAGGCAGCCTGGCCGAATTAGCGACCCCGCCGGCTGCATAGCACGCTATGTCCATTGCGGATGGGACGAAAAATATCGCATTTCTGCTTAAATTTCATGTTTGATCGTGTACGGTCGACGAAGTGAGGTATCGGAAAAGTATTCGAGAAATATTCATGTTTTCAAACAGTGGCTATAGGATTCTAAGACCGAATCGAATAGGAGAAAGCTGGATTCGTTACGCGAATGTTTCGAATGTTCGCACACCCGCATACCAAGCTGTTAAAGGGGAGCTCCGCGACAGTCTTCGCGTTGAGGCTTTGTCGTCGTCGCCGTTCCTTTAGTCGTCATGCGTGGGATCCGCAAGTTGGAGCGCCACCAGGTTGCGTCGAGCCGATATTTTCCTGATAAATACGCGTCTAACTCGGTCGCTTGCTCTATTCTTGGCGAACTGTCATCAAATCAAGAACAGCGTTCTTCGCAGACCCCAACAGAAAGGCTTCGTCGAAACCGATTCCCACCGCGCGTAGGATCCGCTAATTGTTGTTTCGTACAGGCCTCTTCGATGAGAGCGCCCTGGGCGTCGCCGTAATGCTCTCCGGGCTGTGGTAATGGCGCGTGAACCCCCCACGCCAAAGCATTGCAGACCAAGGAGGCTTATTCTGATAAACCTCCTTGTTGCAGATGCCACGCGTACCACTGTACACCCGCGCTACAGTGTAGCAAAGAAGTTGTCCTTCTTCCCGATGAGAACGCCTATATACGAATTTCCCGGTGCTTCTGTTTTGGGGCAACAAATCGAAAGTAGCTTATCGAAACAAGCAGTTTACGATCAGCCTACACATTTCGGATTCGTCGAGTACAAGCCCCTTAGGAAGCCCTATCAGATGCCGTGCCCAATAATGACGCATTCACATGAGCGCAGCTACAGACACGTGCTCTGTCATTTCTGTAAGAACGAAGAACAAATTAGCGCACTCCTCCCAGAAGAAAAAAGAAAGAAAAAAGCAGATACTGGTAGATTTGGCCATTCGCTGAAGATATATATATATATAGCGGCGTACGTTACTTTCGCTTATCGGTCCGAGCTAATCTTCCAAATTTTTTTTCTATAGGTATAAAATATCTTTGTATAGGTGTAAAATATCTGCAGATATCTTTTTCAATGAGTCCCGGTAATTTATACAGGTTGCCTACAAACAAAAGTCACTGTGCAGCCTATGGACTACAAACTTAAAGAAAACAACAAGTTCACGGACGCTCAACGGGCACAATATTGACTTTATTTATATAGTTGTGGAATACGAAGTAAAGAAAAGCAATAGAATCTTTGAGTTTAACATACTGGAGCAAAGCACGAACACCCGCCCACATCCATGTTCCTGTGACTTGAAACACGGCTTTTCCGTGACTTCTTCTGCATGGACTAGCAACCGTGGTGTGTTCAGACTGGCTTGCTGTATCACATTTATTAATGCGAAAGCATAATATATTTCAAGTGCTAGAAAAGCACGCGTAGTCCGCAACGAGTAGTAAAAGATCATAATTATCAATGACTTCATCAGCGTCCGCGCCGTCAGCAGTAGCACAAAATTAAATGTTACAACAAGTTAGAGTAAGGTCACTTAAAGGGGAGTAAAGTGAATTTATTTATTTATTTATTTATTTATTTATTTACGTATAAATACTGCAGACTCATTTGAGTCCAAGCAGGGGTGAGCATATAGAAAAGATACATTTACAGATGTGAGGCCTGATAAAACAAAGGCAGGGAGTAAACATCAAAATATAAAGCAAATATTTCAGTTAGCACGCTCTAACATACTCATAAATGTGTCAATATTTGTACTCTCAACAACGTTTTTCCTTAATGCATACCATTGTTTAATGGTCCTAGGAAAACATTAATGTTCGTATGCACCGTTCGACGCACGTGATTGATTGCCGTACGAGGAGTTCGAGTGCAGTACTAAACATTGCTATCGCCTGTCGATGCAGATATCTTTGTTTGTTTGTTAGCGTAAATTCTTCTCTTATCGAGTGGCCGACAAGTAAGTCCTGCTGCGATCAGATAATCGTGCCTTAGCTCTAGACTGGCGCAGACGTTATAGTACGGGGAACAAAAATAACGTCAAATATAAATTACGGGGTCTGACGCGCCCATGCGATAGACAGGCTATGAGAGACAGCTTATAGTATAGGGAAAGGTTGCGTATTCGTTCCGACCGCCCCCCCCCCCCATTCCAAAGTTATTTAACGTACACTTAAATCTAAAAAAAAAACAATTATTTTTCCATCGAAACTCCTAGTTAAGCAGCAAGATGCCACTTAACCAGAGGGCAACCGCGGCAGTCGGCACTTCGAGTCAATTGTTCTCGGTTGCTAATGGGTGCAGAACAAGAAACATTTTATAGGCAGAAGAAGCCGTCTACGGTATAACAATATACCCTCCTCCCCCGCCCCCAAGCATGCAGACGACGCCTAAACATTGTAAATTTCTAAATATTTCGATCACACCAACACGTGCAAGTCATTCTTTGTACGCAGAACGCAACCTCAAGCAACACATGCGCACGCAACAATCTCTTACGCTCGTTCGCTTCTCCGCGCAAAAGCGCAAGCAGCAAGCAGCGGGTCTTGTCGGGACATAACCTTGTCTCATGCATAAATGAACGAACCTCGGTCTTATATCTCAGTCCCAAAACACGCTTTTATTTTTTCCTTATTTAGTTCAGCTCGTTCATCTCGTCTGTTCGCCTCCTGCATGCACGGCCGACGAGAAATACCGGTGTTCTCATACTTGGATGATTAAAAATTTAGAATTCCACCTCCGCCCGTGTGCAGGTACAAAGGCAAGAAGTTTAGGGGACCGAACGCAGACGACGCACGCGGTATTCTATTCAAAACATTATAAAAAGAAAGACGCGGAAAGAGGAAATGCATAGAATGGCGTGGAAGCGTATTCTAAACCCGTGCCGGTGAACCACGGGCTTTGAGAGTCAAAAGAATGTTCCGACCTGAGCCTATGTTAAAAAGGTTTTCTCCGTCTTGCAGAATCTGTGCAGCCATGGGATATACACATACGTATAGCCTGGCCTGGTGTCAATGGAGATTTTTTTTTTTTTAAGGTTTAGGCTGTTTATGGTCGACAGATAGCTTACAGAGGTTCGTAACGTTTGCTGGCTTGCTGAAAAGTTTAATCGGCTATTGTCTGTGAAGATGTTAGTTATATTTAAAAACTAAAAAAAAGAAAGCCGCAGAGAGGCAACCTAGTCTACAAATTGTATGTGCGCCTATAAAAATTCATATCCCGAGTTGTATACTTGTTGACTTCCCGAGTAATATCGGTCGTCTGAGCCGATTACTAAACTTATCGCCTGTCGACAACTTCTACACTATTTGGTGGTCGATAAATTGCTTGCAGGACATTTTGTGCGATATTTTAGCCTCGCAGTTTCGGTTAACTGTTGTCTGCAAATAGACAAAGAAGTTCACGCTTTGTCTTCAGAGATAAACATCTCGAGGCGTCGCCCACACCTGTGCAATGAATAGTAAGACTGCATATGGATAAATTTTGTATGTTGTACGCGTTTGATAGATGATATACAGTTTTATGACGCTACAATTAGAATAAAATATCCTACATAAACGTTTACATACAGAAAGGGAAAGAATTGTGTATAGGTAAACTATGTGCATAGATTTTTAACATCTACTTTTCTCGTTTGTCGGTGATAACGCAATCACGAAAGCCAACAGCACGACAAGCAACGGGGACAGTCTATCGCGATTGGCGAAGTCTTTTTACGCGTCGCGTGTCAAGAAGTTAGATATCTAATCTCAGAAAAAAGGAAAAGAATGTTACAGGAAGTTTATCAACATCAGGAAGTTACAGACATCCCGCCCCCCAGCCCTAAAAGCACTGGACGACATACTATTCAGTTATGGTCAGTAAATTAATCAATTATTGTCCAATGGAGGTTCACTGTTGTGTATGAGAACAAGGTCCGCCTCTACAGGGGCGACGCCATGTAGAGCCTGCTTCCGTAATAGCAGTTTTTCGCTTTACCGCAGTGCTGCACGGTACTGCAGAGCAGATGCCGTTGAGCATTGATGCGCACACCCGTCGACAGACCGTCCCTGCGGCGCGGCCGAGAAGAAAAATTCGCCATTGCTTTCACGTGACGTCTCTTGATACACGGCAAGAGAGAGAGAGAGGGAGAGAGAAAAGAAAAATACAGTGCTCTCTTCTTTTCTCAGCGCCTGTTCTTCTTTTTCTCTTTTCATCTCGGCGCTTTCATCAGTGACCGGGCAAAGCAGCGGCGGCGGCGGCGAAAAAAGGCCAACGCTGAATTTTTGATGCGCCTGACGATGACGCCCGATTCGCCACGCGCGGCCGCTGCGTATCGCTAATAACGTGCACTTTTGTGGAAGCGACGCAAATGGCTTCATAGGGATATCCTTTCCAAAACAAGGTGTCCTCCCACATAACTTCTTTTGTTTAAGGTTTCATAAAATTTGAAAGCGCTCTCCACTTGTTCTGCTATCGTTGTAAAATAATGCGTCCACAACTTCACAGTAGGTGGTAAATGAGATATTGCATGCCCAAGACAGGTTGGCGTGCGCGGCAAAAACTAACATTCTCCAGAAACTGTAAAACTGGAGAGTTCAAGGACTATTCAGACTTCTTTGGTACGCACTCGATAAGAAATGTGAAAGAGATACGGACAAATTGAGCCGCGCACGGGAGCGGCCGGCCTAGTGTGCTTCAGCGTGACACGCGAGTACAACACGACAGTTCAGCGCGGCACAACGCAATGTGCGAATGAGCAACGCGTGGCTGTACCGTCAGTCGGGTGACAGTGAAGGGATTCCGAGGGCTTCTGGTTGCAAACCACGTACAGGTGTTATGCAGTGATGCCGTGTTGTGGGCGTGGTCTAATTATCAATTCTCGTTTACCCTAGTTTACGTAGTTTTGACTGCAGGCATTCTGCTATACCTCGTTTTCCGATCGCATGTTTTTATATACACACCCTTTACTTCAATAAAAGTCCAGTTGCGATTATTCGCCGTCTTCGTCAGTGCGTCGATGATGAGGCCGTCTCGAATCACCTGAAGTTTCTCCCATTGTTGTGCACGCATGTTTGCGCTACGTGTAAACTCTCTCACGAAATTCCGTATATACATAATTCTGCCTCCTTTTTATTGACTTTTTCGCAATCCAATACACATTCTGTCGAAATACAGCTGAATCTCATGTGCTAGATTTGGAAGGCAATGTGCCTTACTTACCGTTATAATTTTCTCATTTGGGCACTCCTCAGTGAACTAGGAACAGGAACGCGTGTTTCCAAAACTTCGCATAGATTATAATGTTGAAATGACGGAGACGGAATGCCGAAAAACCGAATGCGTGCTCACGCCGGAAAGTGCTGCTAAGAAACGACAAATTAGAAGCTTCTTGTAAAAGTGAGAGAGAAAATGGCACAGGACGCAGAAAAACTTAAAACTGGTGATACAATACGACTAGTATTACCGATATACACCTTCAAAGAAAGCTTCGCAAAGCAAGGTATGGTGATATTAGGATAAATGTCAAATGGAAGGCACGCGGGAGATTACTGGCAACGAAACACGCACGTATAGAACAGCAAACGGGAGAGGAACTTATGGAAAGACGAATAAGTAAGAAAAGACGCAAAAAGAGAAAAGACATAATATGTAATGACGTATACGACCGCAGCATCGCTGGACGGCTCGTGGCATTGTGTTCAACCTAGGCGCGTTCAACGCTTCTTCCTACAAAAAGTTTTGCTAGGTTTCTATTAGCTGGCATAAAGGTGCAAGCAGGGATGTGATCGTCCTTGTGCTCTAACACTTTTCTTTTTTTTCGAATACTAAGGCATTACAAGGGCCAAGAGTGTTCTTAATACTCTGTGCTTGAATGTAATCTCACAGCAGCATGTCGTAGCGAGCTCTTCTCTTTAATCGACGCCTGCTATTGCTCAGGTGGATGCGTAGGCCGACAATATCACTTATGAGTCGGCTCACTCGGACTCGCGAGTCTGAGTCTGAGTGAGTCGACCCATAAGCGATTTTGTGATCATAAGCGATCATACGTGATCCAGTGTGTCCCAGAAGTGTGAGTCTGAGTAAGGCCGGTTGAGAAGAATTCAGGCGAGCGCAAGCCCGAGTGGGCCCCAAGCAAAAACTTACATTCTGTGAGTTAGTGTGAATAAATTCCGTATATTTTGCCGACCTGCACATACTAATGCATCTGGTCTTTTCGAACTTCCTCGTGTTCCGCAATTTTCGACACATCAGCTTCGCGTAAAGACATAAGCGCTCTTCGGACAGCAGCTCTTGGTAACCGATGGCAAATTAAGAAGTATTCCGCCTTCTAGAACTTCTGTGGTTACGACGCCTGAACTTAAGCACCCACAACAAAGGATTTTTTTTTTCGACCTGTGAGCCACGTAAGGCTTTCGCCTTAATAAATCCTAGCAAAACCGCTCGGCCCTACAGATGCGTGCGCTGGCGTCACAGCCACGATGCACAGCGCAAGTGGCGGGCTGCGCAGCGGTCAGGAACTCCGAAATGCCCGTCGATTGCGTGGCCAAAGCGGCGCGTGGGCACAGTGGTCCGGAAGAGACCTCTCGGCCGCTATGAATAGATCGCGCACTCTATCACACCCCGGGGCACATTTGCACTCGTTACTAATTACGATATATCGCGCGCGCAGTCGAGGCAAGGCCCGTTTTAGCAGCGGAATGTTTGTTTGAATGAATGAATGAATGAATGAATGAATGAATGAATGAATGAATGAATGAATGGGTGAGTGAGTTGAGTGAGTGAGTGAGTGAGTGAGTGAGTGAGTGAGTGAGTGAGTGAGTGAGTGAGTGAGTGAGTGAGTGAGTGAGTGAGTGAGTGAGTGAGTGAGTGAGTGAGTGAGTGAGTGAGTGAGTGAGTGAGTGAGTGAGTGAGCGAGTGAGTGAGTGAGTGAGCGAGCGAGCGAGTGAAATGCTGTCGCTATGGTTGGTGGTGTGCCAGCCAGCAGATAAGAACCGGACGCGTTTCGCACACACTGCTGTCTTGATTGTCCTGTCGCAGACATGGTTCGTGCAAACGTTAACGACACAAGTTGGTTTGGCTTATTTAGCAACTGCAGACAAACGGGAAGGAATCTGCACGAGCTGTGTCCCTCCGACTTCTTTTTCAACACGCTCACATCGGGTTCATGAATGCAAAGCCTGTAGTTAAACGGCTTCCCAAATCAGTGTAAGAGTCTCAGCAGCGCTCAAATGAACGCAGCGTCAGCATTAGGTGTCGTTAGCACCATGTGACTACGCACTTCAACTTGCGTTACTTCCGATATTATATGCAGATTTAACGGATGCAATCGAGCTAGACTGAGCGTGAACCGAGTATAGACGGTCGCGTGGAGAGCGACTGCTACAAATGTCAACGCATTCACTCCGGCCGTAGCTTCACAGCTCTGGTCTAGGATTCACAACTCTTGTTAGATTAGCTTTGGTTGTTTGATTCATTTATACAGTATGCACTGCAAATGTCATATATATATATATATATATATATATATATATATATATATATATATATATATATATATATATATATATATATATATGTAGAAAGAGAGAGAGAGACAGAGAGAATGTATAGTGAATACATATAGGGAGAATGTTAAGAGACGGCATAGAGAGATATATGTTCGGCTATTCAGCGATGTTAAAATTTACCTGTGTGCTCGGCATACAGTAACACTGTGAGGGTAAAGTACGCTGGCACGTTACAAAGACGCATTGCGACATGGTTCCGGGGTAACACGGCTGGCTTGTTTATAAACACGCTATTACTGGGGCAGTATTCTCGGCCAATGACCTTGAAATATACTTCCACTTTCGCGAGATTTTGCGTGATTAGCGCTGGACACGTCCGCGTCTGCGAGTCACAGCGTTTATTATTATTATTATTATTTGTTGTGAACACATATACACATATACACAGTTAAAATGAAAGGGAAAGTGAGGAGCAGGCTGGCAACTGCCACCGGAAGGGGCACAACGCCTGCCTACTCTTCTGAAGAGAGGTGACAGCAACACAGAAATGGAAGATAGGAAGGAGGGGAGGAAAAAGGAAAGAGAAAAGGAAGAGCAACAGGACAAATCTAAAGAGTAAAGTAGCACTCTGCAGCCGGAATAAAAGTGACGCCGCGTCGAACAGCCTCCACAATTATCAACCACATCCAGTGGCTAGTTCGCCATGCGTTCCCGGCATAACGCAAGGCACGCTGTTCTAACCCGATGGGCACAATTTCCCGGAGTTATTCCGCCCGTAGTCGCCGAACTCCTATGGCGCTGGTCACATACTTTCCTGCATATACCCCGGCTTTCCCCCACTCCTCCTCCCTTTATAACCAGCGCAGTAAACCGAACGACATTCTTGCCACTCGCTGATACATTCACTTGCGTTATTTTCGAGCTCTCGTACGTCACCCATGCTGGTGACGAGCTTGTTACAAACGCCTTGAACAGTACAGCAGCGCCGTCGGCGCGGAGTAAGCAGAAAAAGAACAACAAAGTTCCACGGCGACCCCCGAAGAACATCTCTGTCGGAGTAAGGGACATTAACATGCACTCGTTAGAAAGAATCGAAGAAGGAAACGTGGTACGTCTTACTTCCGCATGCTTTGTGCCGGGGCCGAAGTCAGTGCCAAAGACGGCTGCACATCAGCGGGGATGAAGAAGCATCGAAAGAAAAGAGCGAGCAGTGGGCAGACAGGAAGGATCGTTGGCGGCCATCAGCGATGTAGTACGCGTGCAGACAATGGTGTCTGCTGCTGCCCACGGGCGATCGATACAGCTTAAGAAGATGAAGCGCCGTCCAGTCACGTGCTCGCAGGATACAATGCGATGCCGACGACGCACGAACACGCGAACTCTCCCCGAAAGAAGCCCCCCGGTTCCCGCTACTCACTACCTATCTGGCGTACCAATTTGCTCGCTGCCACCACCACCCCTTTGAACAGCCACCCGTCCTCACCAACCCTGCATCAATGTCTATTTTGTCACTCTGATTTGTTTCACACTTTCATCACGGCATGTGCGAGGCGGGCTTTCACTGATTGTGTCCCTTCTTAAAGGTGCGTACCGGAGGAAAAGAAAAGCAAGAAGGATGTACGCAAACAAACAAACAAAAAATCAAAGAAACCCAACCTGCGCAAAAACTTCACGGACATTGTGAAGTCCTAGGAGTCTCGCTTGCCGCTGCTCGAAATCTAGCCGAGGACTTCGCGAACGCTTCACTACATCCCGTAACCCATCGCGGTAGCCCAGTTGGTACGGTGTTACGCTGCTGAGTTCAAGGTAGCGGCTGCCGCATTTCGATGGAGGCGAAAAAGAAAAAAAGAAAAACGCCCGATCGGTTATATTTACGGGCCCGTTGAAGAACCCCGGGTGGTGAAAATTAATCCTGAGTCTTCCACTTACACGGCGTGCCTTATAATCAGATCGTGGCTTCGAGGACCCTGCGTAACTTAATTGGCTATATCCGCTGCAATTTGTTCGCTATGCCAGGGTCTTCTTCAACTCCTCCACTAGAGCTGAGCTTGGTACTTCTGCACTCTCCGCTGTATCCGAAGCGTGTTCCGACGTCGGTTACCGTGGTCCACATTACATCTACATCCACGGCATCCGACGTCACATACCGTGGTCGGTATCCGACGCCTGCGCCTCCTGGATACCAACCCAAGCGTGTGCCAAGTGTGGCCGACGCACGGAAACCTCTGTGAAACTCCCCCCTATACGCAGCTTCGCTATAATGCCGTTGTTTCTTTTACCTCTACATATGATAAATGTCATTGCTCGTCACTGGAATCGATGCCATTTACCGAAGCCGCGTGGGTAAATGGCAAACTTTTTTGAAGTGGTTACGTCATCTCAAGGGGCACAGCGGAATAAAGAAGCCTGTATGGAAAGACGAGGCCGCGCGTGGAATAGACTAGGCGGACTTAAAACTAAATGAGGGGACGCACGTCGCTGCAACAACGTGTGCATCGCTACCCTATAACCTAAAAAAGAAATATGAGACAGATTACACTGTGCGCTGTGTATAATATCAACGCCTGGTTCACGCACAAGCAAACCACAGCTTAGAATAGTTACCTATATATTCGACGCGGGAGCTAAATCCTCCAACAGCGACGTGTAATCCATCGTGTGGACGTCGTGCCATCACGGTGTCCCCGTCACGCCTGCTATCGCTGTATTGGCTGATATTTAAATGCACACTAAAAAAAAAAGAACACGAATGACCACTCAAGTTGTACTAGTAATGTACCTGCGATGAAAGACGGCCGCTGTTACCACGAGGGGAGTCCTGTTACCAGAACCGAGGCAAAATTGTGAAACAAAGGGCACGTGGACGCCGCCCTGATGTTCCCCGTACCAACTTGCTATGACGTCATAACATTTACAACACCCCCTCGGATCTATAGCTACTCGTCTTACGGTAAAGTATTCGGACCAAAGTTGCATTCTAAAAGAAGAGTGTAGAAAGTCTAGAGAACTTGAGCCGTGCTAACACGGGCCCCAATGTGTAAGGCATGTTTAAATCGGTGACGTCACACTGACGTACTGGCGCTGAGAACTTGGGGCGAAATTAGAAAAAAAAAAGAAAGAAAATATCATTCTTTATTTTCCCCCGATAATAATGAACGTTTTCTTTATAAGTTAAGCAAATTGCAGATGTGATAGAATGCGCCAATCTGGACTGATTCAGTGGTGACCCTTGGTGTTCTGTCGTGGCTTTAGCTGAAAAGTAGGTTCTCACTAAATATATTTTTTCTCTCTCGGGCCCTGGCTAGAACCCCGCGTTCTTCGACGCCTGTTTCAAGGGTTCAGGACGGAGTCATTGTCCCTGCAATGCGGACCACTAGCGTCAACAATTAAATAGCGAATGGAACGAGAGGATGGTAGAAAAGTTAACCGGACAAGACCCGGTTTGCTACCCTACTCAGGGAAAGGGGTATAAAGGAATGTACATATCAGAGAGAGAGTGAAAGAGAACGATAGATAGATAGATAGATAGATAGATAGATAGATAGATAGATAGATAGATAGATAGATAGATAGATAGATAGATAGATAGATAGATAGATAGATAGATAGATAGATAGATAGATAGATAGATAGATAGATAGATAGATAGATAGATAGATAGATAGATAGATAGATAGATAGATAGATAGATAGATAGATAGATAGATAGATAGATAGATAGATAGATAGATAGAGAGAGAGAGATGGTTAGCTGAATAGATGCGCGCACAAGGAAAGTGCCGCGTAGTCAAAGGCGAAGCACATGCTCCCGTTGCATTAGCGTAAAAAAAGCACAAATAAACAAAACATATGTGGCTTCGTAGTAAGCTCTGCTTGCTTTCATGCAGGCGTGCTCCCTAGGTTTCACTTGTGGGACCTGCATACGCCTGCCGGACACCTGCTGCGTCTCGCGTAACTGCTGGAAGCGAAGGCCGAGCGCACACTGCTGTACACTCCATCACCGCTCACTTGGCTCAGTGTCTCCGACGAGCCAGACGGTTCAACTTAATGCCGCCTCTCAAGCGACGCTCCCGCTGTGCTCTTCCTTTTTTTCCCTTCTTTCCACTTCTGTAAAGGGCAGCTTCGTCAAAAATACGGCCGCGCTGCCTGAAGATTATCATCGATCGTCCTGGCACGCCTCGCCCGGGCCGTAAGCCGCGGCGCCTCTGGCTCCTAGGAAGAGCACGCGCGAGACTCCTAAATAATGTAGTAGATGCGCGCCCCTAGAAAGGCATGCACGTGCAGCCGACTGCTTTATCTATCAGTCTATACGCGCCTTTTTTTTTTTTGCATCTACTCGCGGATGCGTCGAATCAGAGAGCGATAATTTGCTCCTTCTCGGGAGCATGTGATGCGCTTCGCGAAGTGTTGTTTAAAAGAAAAAAAATGAAAAGAAAAGAAAGTAAGCACTCTTGCATGTTTACGCGCTCGTTATTTTTCCCCCGTGTGAGAAAGAGCTATTTCCGAAGTCACGGATGAGCGCTCGTTTAACGTCTGTCGAAACGGTTATACGGAGCGAATAGCTTCTTTTTACAAGCTCCTCGAAAAGCTTTAAGCTACAGCGATATCAGACTTCCGATGCAGGCTATCTTCGAAAGCTTCAGAGAATGCGCAGCAACTTTATGGCGCTGCGCATTCAGGAAGCAGCGACTGAATATAGTGCAGCGACTGATTATAGTGCAGGTCTGGATCCTGTCTCGAGGCTGCAGGTCTGGTACCAGTGTCTTTGGTTCTGAAAACAGATTTGGGCACTATATTCTAACGGCCGCATCGACGCAGACTACCATGCCGTTAAATGAAGCGCACGGACAGGACGCATTGCCAGCGGTATGCTCGCATCGCATCTTGCCGCGTGTGCCGCTGTCAGCCGGGCCCGTGAGCAAATAATTAATGACTCTCGAATGCGCGTCAAACCAGGGATAATAAATTAGACAAGCACTAAACAGCTACATACGCTAAATCGCTATATAGACCTCTTGCGTGATGTCGACAACCCTGTGCTCGCACTGGATTCCCGCCACCATCGCATGCGCGGGCGAGCTCACCACGCCGCGTGTTCTCTGCACAACACGTCCCTGCGAGCGCAAGCTTGGTTCCGCGCGAGTGGGTAGGTAGGATGTATTGCGACATGTTGCCGGTGCTTGCGCCTCGAAGACGTTGTTGATTTTTATAGCGCAATAGCTGTAACGGGAAGAGGCATTGACTGCAGGGGCTACAACGTTTTGTCTATACTATTTACGTCGTTCCTGATGCATCATAAGCAAATTACACGATAAAGGAAGCGCGGCATGCTACGATACCTTGTGTACTGGTGCAGCTATCTGGTGTACTGTATGCAGCGCCAGAACTCCAGCGTCGCGGCATGTCGACGTGACGTCATGAACATCAAAGTACTTTCTCTCGTATTCGGGGCCGTTGTGGTGCGCGCAGTGAAAGTTTGCGAAACTTGCTCAGTCATTGGCCCCTTTAGAAATGATAAGTAGTTTATTTCTTGCGGGTAGATATTTAGGTGTATCCGTACAGACGCTGTCGAAATTTATGACGCCAAAGTGAGTTGGTGCAGGAATTAAGTCCTCCCCTGTTGAGGTATCTTTCCTCCTACCATCAAGCCTCCTACAACGGTAGCACTGGTAGCTTCATCGGTACCGCCGCTTTCCGTGAAGCAGCGTTGATTTGGTATAGCTAATGACCTATGATGCACCCTTCTCGACCACGTCATGAAGAGTTGCTCTGGTTCAAGAGACAAAATCAAACTGGGTACGCAAACAATTATGCACGCACTTTACGCACCCAGTAACTTTCCTCTATTAGGACTTTTTCCATTTCGTAATCCCTGCTCGCTTGACGTGTATTCTACGAATTTGGATGTGTGGTCGCGACTGCTTTTTCTTGAGCCTACTTGCGGACGGCCTGTTCAAGGCATCTCTTCAGTGGCTTCTCGTTTTGTATAGTATTGTCTACGTAATTCACTTTGGTCAGATTCCGGCACGCGTACTGTTTAAGCAAGCTTTGGATAACCCAATGTTAACCGCTTATCCGGAGTATCGACGCCTCCCGTGTACCTAGTGTAGCAAACCATTCGTGACACGCCAGGCTTGAGTATCCCTCACCAAACTACACTGTCGGAATTTTTACCAACACAGGTCTGCTATATGACGCTCTCACGCTTTGCATTTTTTCCTCTAATTAGGAGAAAACAATATATCACTCATTCATTGTTGTTGTGTCGCCGCCTTTCGTATAATTGAGAAGAAGAATCTTTGCACTTCCCTTTCGCAAAATTGACGTGGATCTGACAGTTCCCTTTATCCTTTCATTCGTAGCTTCGGCCCTTCGGTACAGCCTCACTGATGTTTGCGTAGCCGTCCAGAAATTTGATACTTATTCCAAGCGATTGCCCGGCTAAACCTGCTTCCACTATCATGATTATCTTTAATACACTTCAATTCAGGCTACGTAATTAATTTTCTTGCATCTGTCACATAGTATTTATAGGTTTTAAAGGCAAATTTGAAAGTGAAATTTACTTTTCATATTCATCCACTTTTATCATCCACTCGAGTCTCCGCTAACTCCTCATGGTTTTTGATGAGCAGCAACAATAACTAGCATGACGACGACAAGTCGACAACGACACTTGTAGGGCCACCTACGAAACAGAAACATGGTCTGATCAACATCGGTCGAACAAGAGACATCTGTGGGGCCAACATTATACGGCAAGAGGACTAATCAACTTGTCCAAACTCTGGCTCCACAGGCTTCTCTCGTTAGACCGCTCTTGATCACTTCGGTGTCTCCACTTTCCCGCACAGCCCCGTCTCGATTAAAAACATGACCAAACGGTTAGGTTGTTGCTGGTGAAGGTAACCGACAGTGCCACTGAAGCCGCAAGTTCTGACCTCCTCCCGAGTCCCCTCCTGAGTTCGGAGTCCTCGACGTCGTATTACGAGACATCTTTCTTCTAATACTACCGCAGATCTCGGCAAAGACTGCCGCTGTAGAAGTGTAATGCGGCTTGCTTCGGAGCCACTCATGACAACTCATCGTTTAATAAATATGCCGGAAATCGGAAAGAAATGGCCAGCGTTTGCACTACATGCCGACCAATCGGGAGTCATCATTGTGACCGTTGCAGAGAACTGCAGTATTATGGGAAATATTAAATGTGCTAGCGCCTTAGCTTGGCGATCGTTAGTCATTTTCAGGGAGGGAAGAAGGCGTTTTACAACCATTGCACAAAATAAAAACACGCGCGCGCGAGAGAGAGTGGCTTATTTAAAGGTTGACAGTTTACACCCCTCCAAAAGCTGCCGTGTACTTCGAGATATCTAAGCTATGGCTGCAACTTTAATAGTACCTGTGGCAGTTAAAATGAAGTATAGAAGAAGAGCGGTCACCAAATATCGACACAATCCCACCCTTGCCTCTGCATAAAGTCTATATACACTATGTACAACATGGGTAATTCCTGCTCGGTAATGTAATGCGTAATCTATTTGCACAGCGAGTAATCTACGTGCCGTGCTTTGCAAGCGCAGTTCAGCACAGGTACTTTTCTACGCAGACCAAGTACAGCAGCCATGAGAACCAAGCTCGCAGAAATGTGAGCCCATACACATAAACTTGAGGCAATCTCAGCATCTGCTTCTCGCTGGTGATTTCCAGGGAGCACGACTAAACAACGACTCCTGCGAAGGGAGCAGCAGCGACGACTAAAAAACGACTTCCTCAATTTCACGGAAAAACTACTCCTCTATCAGAATGCAAAGAATGAGCACACAAAAATAAAAAGAAAGGAAATAGGACAGGTGAGATGTGAGCAGGTAGATGAACATTGAACAGGTACGATGTGTGTTGAACATCATCTCCAAAGTGAGCAGCCAGAAAAAGCCCGGCAAGAATGACCAATATACGGTTGATCATATTTGGATAAAAAAAAATAAGCAGCGATCGGGATCACGCGCGATGTTCTTCAAAGAGAGTCACTTGAAGGAAGCCGGAGGCGTTACGTATGTTCGCCTCTTTACGCAGCCGTTTCTCGTTCCGTTTTACGAGCTAGGAAGCGGAGGGCCAGCGCAGACAGGCCGCTGAGCGGGCGCTGTTTCGTCGAACGGGCTTCTCTCGCGAAAGCAAAAATAAACGGACCGTCAGACGGCGGCGCCGGGTTGATGGCGGGGTCTGCGCCAACGGCGTAGCTATTTTAGTGGAAACCATTGTCTGGCAGGCAGTGCACTCACCGATGGCCCGGATGGCCGGGCAAGTGTTGCGCCGCGAGACTCAACGGCGCATTTCCCGCTCCATTTCTACCTGACTTGGAAGGAGGAGGGTCTTCGATGCTCTGACGAGCACTTACGGGAAAACCGACACCGGCAACCATTTTTCCAAAGCCAGATGGACACAGGGAAGGGAGTGAAGCCGCACTAGCGAACACGAACGTGAAAGTGAACTGCGTCGAAATCTTTCATTGCATTGCCCGCGTTCGCGGTATGCACATCTGCAGTACGCATGCGGTTTCGCCGTTCTCTCGGTGGTTTACAGTTGAACGCTGGCTTCACCGCTGCGGTGAACGAGCGTATTGGGTTGTGCGCCACTCCTTGCAGTGGAGGGGCTAGAACGCACATGCACTCGTACCTTTCAAGAAACCACGATCTGAGAGGGATAGGCTATTGGAGTGTTTGATGTCACCAGCCCATTGTGCAGGATTAGGTTTTCGGACTTACATCTTATATCCCGTTTTACGTTCTCCCTGAGCAGGGTATCAAAAGGAATTCGTCTCCGGCTAACATCCTTGTATTTCCCTTGTAGTCTCACTCCCTCAATTTTTCTCAAAAGTTATCCCAATACTTTTAGGCAAACTCTCCCTTTCTTTCAAAAGAACTGCTGCGCATTACCATACCCGTTGCAAGGAGTTCCACGGGAAACGCGTTTTCGTTGAAGACGCGGCGTTGCTGCAGTACCCGAGAGAATAAGCGATTAGAAGGTGTGCTCCATCTCGTGATCATCGAGGAGCCGGACATGCTGCTGGAACTATGCCACAGAGTTTGTTGCTCGTGGAGGGCTTTCAATACTTATTCCGGCAAGGACCATACAGGCTACCATTTAGCGTTATCGCGTACAAATGTCGCCTCTACCACCTTGCTCACCACGTATAACAATTCGCAGCTCGTCCGTGTCTGTCGTGATGTCCTTGCCTCGTTTTTGGCGCTTCAAATTTGTAATCGGTCCCCGTGACTTCGCTGCCTCGACGACTGACAGCGTGGATACGCCCGAACTGGCACGGGCATTTTGGCATAACTCCTGAAAGGCGTAGTACGTAAGCATGTACTCTGCGTGACATTGAAGTTGCGACCTGCGTGGTGCATAAACATTGAATGAGCTTACACGTTGAAGAAAATGAATTAAACACAATTGCACGCATCGCATATATTTATAATTACCCGCGTCACGATATATTCTCTTCACACAGAGTCCAACATGCGCGTTGGCTTTGTATACCTACATTTTTATTTTTTACAACCAGTGGCGAAAAATTGGCAAGTTTGAAACTAATGTGAAGGAGAAAGTTGCGCATGCGCTCTCTCTCTCTCTCTCTCTCTCTCTCTCTCTCTATATATATATATATATATATATATATATATATATATGTATATATACTGCTGTTGTGTAAACGGCATCTATTCAATAATCTCAATAGCACAAATCTTATGAGTTTGCAGTTTACTTGAAATAATCACGTTTACGAGCTTTTCAAAAGTACTGCTCATGACTTAGCGGAATGTATCAGACCTCTCTATGCAATATCGAGCTCGTTCCATTTACCTAGCTCTATATAGGCGCAGGTTACTTAATTGTGATGTCGTTTTTATTGCCAACTTACAGAGGTGGAAGCATCATGCTTCAGTCCTCTTAAATGTTTCGATTTACAGTTTTCTTTCTTTTTTTTGCGAGAACTGATGGCCCAAGTGAAATTTCAGCTCACCGCAGCCGGGTATATGTAAAGATTTGCTTTTGAATACGACAAATATCATAAGTTTACGCACAGTGGATACGCAGCAAAAGTGACTTCCTCATTTCGGTGTATTTATATAAGGGGTGCCCAAACAAAGTTTCTTCTTAACCCCGGCGCACCGCAGGCGGTCATAGATACGCACGTTCCTCTGGACAGCATCCCTTGCCCTTCCCTTCTCTAAAGCTTCTTTCTCTTTCTTCTCTGTCATACACGACTACGCACTGCTGCTATCCCTTAGTCTTCAGCAACTGATTTATGTACTTTTATACCCTACGACTATGTACGACAGGCATAAGCATGTATACGACAGGCACGACTATGTACGACAGGCATAAGAATGAAGATACGCGTCTTATGGTAGAGGCGTGGCATATCTATAATGGTGGAAGTGCGTGCGTGAGGCAGCCTTCGATTACTTTACATAAGGAAGAGATTAAGTGCCTTAACAGTTATCTCTCACGTAGACCGGTGCGTGTACCCGATTGACAAGTGGTGTTACCATCCCTGAGCATGCGCAGTTTAGTTTTGTGTCTTCTTTCTTTTTACGCCTCAGTGCTGCCATCAGTTGATAGTCGGCGTTCATGTTGTCCACTTCTCTACTCTTGTGTCCTGTATGCACGCCTCACTTCTATTTTGCATAATGAATCCTTACCAACTAGCTCAGCTTTCTGTCGTTCTAAGACTATGTAACCTTTACTTTGCAGACCATACTTCTTCAAATGCAGGCATTCTTGCTAATATTTGAAAGAATTCAGTCATGTCACCCTGGACATTCTCTCGACTTAGGCCACACTCGTGAATGGGTAAAGGGCTACGTTCAAAAATCCGCCTGTCAAAGAGCACACTACCTTATACAACTGCCGTTTAGGCGACTCTCTGTTTTCGTGGTGCGGTATCTCAAAATGCGCGCCTTCTTCAGCCAGGTAACGTTCGTGCGCAGTCAGAAACTTTACACAATCAACCACCGTATCGACGCAGCAGCTTTTAGGCTGCGACAAATCAGGAGTAGGAAGCAACACGCCTTCCGGCTAACGTAGCCCCCCCGTTCCACTATCCGTACCAAACAAATGCGTGGCCACTCTGTGCAGACTTCCCACAAACTACAATACCAACTATAACCCTAACTCTGGAGAAACACACACGGTGCGTAATGCACTTTCCGGTCGGTCACTGCCCCGCGACGCTGGGGCGCAAGCGTATACAGGCTTTAGCTGCGGCTACACAAAACCAATCCTATATGGAACTCGTCGCTTCTCTACCAGCTGTCACGCATCGGGAAGCGTGGACTAAGCGAATCCCTACAACACCGGCTCCCTTTATACACTACGGGAAAACAGACTGGTTACGCTACACGGTCTCGTGCGCTGAGCGTGACGGGAACGCCAGGAGAGACTCGTTTAATGACGAGCTCCGTGCGATAGGAAAAAACAAACAAACGTGTAAACGAACGCGCATGTAACGCGGGATTATTCGCAGGCACGGGAATACCATTAACCTGTCCCTCTCAGCACGTTGTGCTCGGTCAGGACAAAACGAAACGATAAAGAAACAAAACGCAAGCTTATTCCAGATCGCAAAGAGCGCCCATTTCATTATTCCCTGGCTAGAGCTGGGCATGCCGAATGTTTTGTTATCTTCGGCTGGAGGGGCATATAAAAGGTGCAGCTGTGATTACTGGCGCCAGAATGCGAAGCTTGCAGTATTAAATATTCACAGGTGTATACACCGAGCGGCATCCGAGCGCTCGTAGTGGGAACTTGTGCCAGATAAGCGCCCCCCCCAGGTGGTTAGATGAAACGCTACCCTTATCTTTGCCTCACCGCATCGTTCCCAACGGCATTGGTGAACGTCGGCTAGCGAGATTGCGCATGCTGCGGACTGCGCACCAAGCTTCACAACTGCCACGTTTGGAGGAAAATGCAACAAAGCTGCAGGTCTTATATAGACGGTCTCAGAACCCCCGATAAACAGCGTCTTTCAGCGAACATTTTCAATAATCTTTAAATGTTACCTGTGGCAGATATTGCAATTCTAGTTCATGAGCTGGTCTACTCACAGCACCGGACAATATTTGCACAAAAAAATGAAGATCCAAAACCGGTTAATTAACAAAAAATCACTAATTAAGTTTTAAGCTAATTACATCGTGGCCCATATTGCAATTTACAAATTCTAGCCGTGGAGTTCGCAAGGCGGATTCACATGGAACGAGTTTTCAAGATCACATCAGTTTCGAGATAGAAATTCCCGAACATTGCGGATAAATGCATTGGCATTCCAGTTAATTTGCTAACAAAACGTCCTTTCATGTCCTGAAGCACACAAGTAACTGGGCGTTTTTATCCTAATAACTTGTCTTTCTTCTTCTTCTTATTTTTTTTCGCTGTAGTAAAGTAGAAGTTTCTCGGGAATAAACTGCCGGTGTAGCCTGGTGGGAGCCGTTTCCTCTACCTGTTAACGCGCCTATAGGAGGAGAAATCCAGAGGCTACGACTTCCTGCTGCTTAGAACAAGATTGCGGTTGCAATTTCCAGACCCTCCGGGTATTTTAACGATAAGGTCGGCAACAAGAAGGCCAACTCACTTTTAGTCGGGTGCAAGTTTGTGGAAGTTATTGTGTCTCTTGAGAGAGAGATAAAGGGAGCTCAGCTATGGCGTCGTCTCCCAAATCCTAGGCGTCACATTGCCGCGTTAAATCAGGCCAGTTATTGCAATTTACTACAGGTATCCTAATCAACGACCACGGTCAATCTGTGAAAAAAAGAGCAATGAAACTCACACTCTAAGAACAGTTTACACCCTTTGGCGTGCCCCTTCTGCCACACAACGATAATCGTCATTTGCCTTGATGCGTTTCCTTTCATTAACGCTGCGAGCCCGAAACTTTCCAGTAACGAACGGCACGCGCGTTATCAGAAGGGGCACGCCAAAGGGTGTGAACTGTTCTATGCTGATAACGCGCGTGCCGTTCGTTACTGGAAAGTTCCGGGCTCGCAGCGTTAAAGAAAGGAAACGCATCAAGGCAGATGACGATTATCGTTGTGTGGCAGAAGGGGCACGCCAAAGGGTGTAAACTGTTCTATGCTGATAACGTGCGTGCCGTTCGTTACTGGAAAGTTCCGGGCTCGCAGCGTTAAAGAAAGGAAACGCATCAAGGCAGATGACGATTATTGTTGTGTGTGGCAGAAGGGGCACGCCAAAGGGTGTAAACTGTTCTATACTGATAACGTGCGTGCCGTTCGTTACTGGAAAGTTCCGGGCTCGTAGCGTTAAAGAAAGGAAACGCATCAAGGCAGATGACGATTATTGTTGTGTGTGGCAGAAGGGGCACGCCAAAGGGTGTAGACTGTTCTATACTGATAACGTGCGTGCCGTTCGTTACTGGAAAGTTCCGGGCTCGTAGCGTTAAAGAAAGGAAACGCATCAAGGCAGATGACGATTATTGTTGTGTGTGGCAGAAGGGGCACGCCAAAGGGTGTAAACTGTTCTATACTGATAACGTGCGTGCCGTTCGTTACTGGAAAGTTCCGGGCTCGTAGCGTTAAAGAAAGGAAACGCATCAAGGCAGATGACGATTATTGTTGTGTGTGGCAGAAGGGGCACGCCAAAGGGTGTAAACTGTTCTATACTGATAACGTGCGTGCCGTTCGTTACTGGAAAGTTCCGGGCTCGTAGCGTTAAAGAAAGGAAACGCATCAAGGCAGATGACGATTATTGTTGTGTGTGGCAGAAGGGGCACGCCAAAGGGTGTAAACTGTTCTTAGAGTGCATACGCTTTGCAAGGCGCGTGCGCATGTCCTGAATATCGGCTGGCCAGCGAGGAATCAAAACGCCCACTATAACCGGCGCTTTCAATGGCGACGTTACAAAAGCGGAAATTATACGGCTTACTTTTATCGGTGAGTCATTTTCCGCCGCACATCTCGTCTCGGTAATTGCATTACAAAGGGCTTTCTCACAGCGCTGCGGCCCAGCTACAGAGCACGCGCGGCGCGTTTTCGTACACAAATATATACCGCACTTTTGCGCCCACACCATAGCAGAGATAAAAAAAAGGATTAAAAAGAAAGCGCGCGACACATGCGAGCCAGTCTTCACTCGTATTAGTTAATCGGCCTCCAGAAGCCGCAGGCGCAGGTCATTTGAATCCATGAATCCAATTCGAGGCCCGCCTCCGCGGAGGCTATTTAGAGTCCGCTCGACGGCGGATGATCGATGAGGGCTCCATGAATGAACAAGTCCTGGCATTTACGCGCGGAGGATAATGTCGGCGCCGCGGAGCTTTTATTTTCGTCAAAATGGGAGTTTTCGCGGTTGGTGAGAAGGGGACGCACGCGAAGGCTATTCCCGCCTTCGTGAGTGAGCGGTTATATTTTGATGACAACGGAAATGCTGGAAACTGTTGGGCCGCCGACTTCTCCGCGAACAATAGATTGTCCAGTGAGCAATGGATGATAACATGAGGTGACATGAAAAAAAAAAGACAAGCAAGCAAGCAAACAACCACTCCGACAATAAAGAACATTTTGTAAACGTGTTTATATAAATATCAGCAGTCAATATAAAGAAACAAAGAGAGGAAAACAGTCACGCAAGTCAACCAATGACCCACAATGAATATGCTGCGACATAACAGTAACACGCAAGGACGTACAAAGTGTTAATTCATAGACAAAATGTCATTTTCAGAACCGCGGCGTACGCCCTGTGAAAAGAAGGCGGGCGAGGGGCATATACTCGGAGTTGTGGAGTGCTGATCGGCCTGTTTACGATAGCTTGCTGCAGTACTTATCGAGGCACTAGAAAATTGTTTGAACCTAGGCATTCCACCTAATATTCCAGAAAAACCGCATTCCTCTTTCTTCTTTTGTTTTAATAAGTGTCTCTCTCCATTCCTTCTTCGACACTTACATCCAAACTTCAATCACCCTACTCAACGCACCCCGTTATTCTCCTCCATCAGCTGAGTGGGAGAGAAGAGAACTACGTAAACAGTGTCAAGGAAGCCAGTTGTTGCGCTCCGATGAAGGCAAGCACCCATGTCGAAATCATGTCTTCGGAGAAGTCCTTTGTTTGGTCATCGAGTTGTTTATTGCACTGTGTTGGAGGGCCACATTCTCACACATTGCACATTGTCACATAGCCACAGTCGGTCACACAATCCGATCACATTAGAGTAACGAAACTTCGTTTCTCAAAGATGCAGTTCCGTAGCAGGACAAATAGCTAGCTACTTGAGCTAAAAGGAGCGGCGTTGTTTGGAACGGCCGCCCTGTCAATTTAGAACTGCATTGAAATTGGTTTATAACATTAAACATGTCAAATTAATTAAATTTTAGTGCCGAGACATTTCATCGCACCTGTAAACGTGCAGCAATACCAGAGTAGCTGTTCCATGTGCTGCGGTATGCAGCAGTTCTCTATGCACAGCTTATTGCGCACGCGCAAAGTGAGAAGAGAAGGGTTACTCGATTTCAACATCCGCCATTATGAAGTTAGTGTAATGTGTCAACTCAAATTGCGTCTTACAGCTACGCTCCAGCGCCTGTATGCGCCAAAGACAAACTAGGGCGTTGGTTCTCCTCCCGTGGTGCATGCATGGGCCTAGACTGTGCGACAGGCTGGGACAGTGCTGTTTGCTGCCTCACATTTCTGGGCACCGATTCGCGTGTTTTGTTTGTACTCATCTCTTTCCCTTGTTCTCTCCTTAGACCACCTCCTCCCATTCTTTTTTTTGCAAACCCCATGAGCAGAGTAGCAAACCGGGCCTTCCTTGCGGTTAGCCTGTTTATCTTCCTCTCCTAGCTTTTTTCCTTTCTGTCCGCACTTGTAGTACGTCAGAGCAAGGAAAAATATGGCCCAAGTAGAGACGGAAATTCCACGAAATCGCTTTGGCAAATCTTTGAATGCGTTAGCAACGCGCCAAAAGAGCACGCGAGCGTAACCCACTATAGGAGTCGTAGCCGCGAAACTGAAACGATACGTACAAACTCCAGAATACTCTAGCGCCTAGAATGCTGGCTGTCAACGCAGTGGACGATGCCGAGTGATGCATGGATCGAGACACTCTCGTCGTTCCGGCTGTCACTGTACAAGCCAAGTGCAGCGTGACACGTTGCGCAAAGTGGCTTTCCACTTCTCGCGTAGGACATGACGATGGGCGGCAAAGAAAATAGCCCCGAGCCACGTCTCGTCCCCCCCACGCCCCCCTCCCCCCCCCCCCCACCTGTCACCTGTCCTATCGTGGCAGCAGACGACGGTGTCGACATTCCGTGGGACGGAGTCCAAGCTGACACATCTGCACGAGTGGCCGCGTACCACGCGTATTCGTAAGACCTCACTGGGGGAAAAAAAAGAGCAACCGTTCTATGCATCTCTCTCTCTCTCTCACTGAAAAAAAAAAAGCTCGCATTGCCTTTCTTTATCTCACCGGATGGTCACGTTACTCTGGGTTACGCCCTCCTCCACGGTTTCTGCAAGTAACGGATTGCAAGAGGGCATGACTCTGAGCCAGTTGTTGCTCCACAATCGCAACAACACGCCAGCTGAAAGTAAGAGCGTAGGAAGTAACACAACAACAAGAGAGGGAGCAGTTTGTTCCTACCTGCTTCGCCCAATTTATCTGGCAGTGATCACCTTCTACTTGTACGCTCTGACGCAGACTGCTTATAGCGCCATCTGGAGGGATAGAAAGGAAGCTGGAGAAACGCTGTCATGGTGCAAATACATTGAGACGAAAAATTTCCCTCACACGGATCGGCCAGGGCTCCAGCTGTCATATCTCTAGAACTGGTACAGCGCAACATACAAAGGAAGAAACAAGCCGAGCCGGCCAGATAAAAGAACAGAGCGCTGACTTCCAACTGGATTATTAACAAGTTGCACGAAATATCGCTCGCTAATAAACCAGTTCGAAGTCAAAGCTCTTTTCCTTTATCTGGCCGGCTCGGATTGTTTCTTCCTTTGTATGTTGCGCTGCACCAGTTCTAGAATGCAATACCAACTCGCCCAATCCTCAACCCTAGTGTCATATCTCCCCGCATCCGCATGAATGCCATAGACGAAACCATTTTGTCATTCGCTGTGCACCCTCACTGTCAACTCGACGAATGCGAGCATTATTCAACAGTAATTGTACAAGGGCAGTCAAAATTCCCTAGTTTCTCTTTCCCTCTAATGGAAAACGACAGAAGAACTAGAGCACAGCTCAGAAACGCCCCCGTTATCGCTATTAAAGTTGTTCAATGTGTGCTCCGAGTTTACCCTCGCCCATAAACTTCCGCCTCCGTAATATATCACAATATTAGGTTCACCATTTGAAGATTTGGCATTTTCATCGCAGCCTTACTGATTGCTGCACTTCGCCGCAATATGAGTGGACCCCGAAATTCGTGTAGTCTACCTTTCCGTCCATACAGAGCCATCGAAAGAGTGACCGAAAACAAATACAAAAAAGCAACGTCAGCAGCGCCATAAGTATCGACAAGATGTCCAACTGTCGTTGTTCCCATGTGAACGTTGATTATAACGACGGGTCAATAATTTAGATGCAACCACCCACTGTTTGGGTCCATCAGATATCAGACAGATCAACCGCGAATGCCATGTGGAGTATAGGAAAACTTTAGATTGCAGGCTTCCGTCGCAAAATTACATGTTGCCTGCTGTATCCAAAGACCAGTTGGTTCAATTTATGTTTTCTTCCCCTCTTGAGTGTTTTAAAGCCCGCAGTAAATGTTATGAGCGATCGATTCTAGACATAAAGAATAGCGCTCACATTTTGCTTTTGATTTTATTTATTCTTTCATCCTTCTGACGACGTCGCCGGATCTGCTCGCGCGTCATTTTCCTCAAAGAAGGTTAGGAGAGGACATTTAAGAGCCTTTCTTTGAGTTTTCATCAAGAAAAGTACTGTCACAAACAGACCTTTCCGGGAGAGCGGATTCGATTGCGCCACGGCTAGCGCTTATTTAATATTTTATCGTTCCTTCTGACATCATCTTCGTCCAATAGAAGTGTTGAAACGCGATGAACATTGATGAATTCGGTTCTTGAATTTTGCAGTTCCCGCTTTCCGATGGACCTTTCGACGAGAGAAGCGGTAGGATCATGCGAAAGGGACTAATTTACCAGATAGGAGGTAACAAAAGAGAACTTTGTTTATTTACTTAGCGTTTCGGAGAAAGATCCATTGATGTCATAGAACGAGAAATGCAAGTGGAGGTGGACAACGTGTGTCCGCGACATACCACGTCGAGCAATCTAGTTGATTACGATACGAATAAACGAGGGGTGAGAGGAGGGGAGGGCGGTCGCCGCCGTATACGCGAGGTGTGAGGATTAGTTAGTTTAGTTAGGATTAGTTTTCACCCTCTGAGGTCCCTTCAACCTGGTCCCCAGGCAAGACGCACGGACGTTATTACATTCTACCAACTTCGTAACGCGGCTTCGCCGGAAGGGACTCGAACCCAGGACATCGTGCTGAGCATCAGCACGCCATAACCATTTACAGCCATAATGCCGGGTTAGTTGGAGGAGGAAAGAAATTTTCTTTTAATCAGTGATGATTTGGCCGTAAATGCGAGTGAAATGCTTTAGCATTACGTCACATTTCTTTGATGTCCCTGATCCATGCTTTAAACCGCGTTCACCAAATTGCAATGTGTTGTTCAGGAGTTCACTGGACACACGTACTGCCTCTTTCAAGAGCGAAGTGCAACTTACAGCCACCGATTGCGCCATATATATATATATATATATATATATATATATATATATATATATATATATATATATATATATATATATATATATATACACTTTTCTCCTTTCACATTATCAACGCTAGCACATTAAAAAGAGGCACATGGATGACGTAGTCTATAGCCATTGTTGCGGATAATCTATTGTTCGCACCTTCTTTTTTTTCTCTTTCCGGCATACATCTGTGCCCTTTCGTCGCTTCCTTGCGCCTATACCACGGCTGCGGCGCCAGCGTTCCCAGAGGAACACCTGGCCGAAGCAACTGCGCGCAGCAACGTCAACCAGCCGAACAGAAAGCAGAGCCGCATCGACGAAGAAAACCTTTCGATTCCTAAATATAGCACTGTGCCAGCGCGACCTCCGGCTGTTCCGCGCGCGTCCCTCTTGCGGCGACTGCTGAACGTCGCGCTGAATCGGGGAGGGCAACGACCTCGGTGTACTGGCGCTCGAGATAGGGAAGCACATACTGTGGGAGCACGAAAAATGGCCGAATGAAAAAGAAAAGGGGAAAAAATGAAGGAGGGCAGGGAGCAGAAACGGGCATCACACACACTCACCTCCTATTCTTCAATACAAAGAGAGGGGGAGAGAGAGAGAGAGAGAGAGAGAGAGAGGGAGAGAGAGAGGGAGAAAAAGGGAGGCCGTACTTTGGTGTATTAAGCTGCAAAGCAAAGGCCAACGTTTCTGGAATCGGGCTTATCGCGCTCGCCGAGGTGCAACGAGTCCGGTTCTCGAAATCGAAGCGCGCGGTGCGCGTTTATATTGTTCACCATTGATAATCCGATCGGATACAACATAAACCTGTCGTCGCACAGTTCAGGTGTTCTGCTGCATTTTTTTTTTTTTTTTTGCGGAGAGCTCTGTATGTGCTTTTGTGTCTGTGTTTCTGTTCTCTTCTTCCAACTTGTACCGGTGCAGCTGTAACTCGCAACGGTTTCCTGTTTAATAAAGGGAAAATTGGACATCCACGCGTTCGTAGCAATTGCTACAAAGGAAACCCATACGGCTTCCTCGAACGAAAAGCCTCGCAGTTTAAGAAAAATTTGTTCTGGTCCTGGATTCCAACCCGGAACTACCGCCTTTCCGGGGCAGCCGCTCTACCATCTGAGCTGACCAGGCGGCTAGCAGATAGCAGGGTGAAGTCGAATATGTCAACAACTCGAAGCAAAGGCAAGAGTTTGACGTAAATGTTCCGTGGAAGCTCGCCAGGTGGAGAGAAGTAATTAATAAAGGGACAGATAAGACATCCACCCGTTCGTAGCAATTGCTACAATTACTTTCACTCCACCTTGCGGGTTTCCGCAGGACTATTGCGTCAGGGTTTGCTGTTTACGCGACCAATGCTCCTTTACGGTTTCGCGCCAATTGGCGAAGCAAGACACATACTGACACACACACGCACGCACGCACGTCTCGAGCCTTACATGTAATATTCGAGTAGATAGGCGGTGGATCGGAAGTGCCCGCACACTTCATGTTTTCGACGAGAGATCTGAAACTTCTGCTTCATCCCCATCCGAGGCCTTAAAATCCCTCGACGAAGTGCTGACCTCATTCAAAAAGTTGCGAAAGGCCCTGAGCCGGATGCCGGGTAAAGCGGTACCCATAAAGAGAGTCATTTCAGAGCCACCACTGCAATCAACTACGCGCTAGTCGGGCACATTTCTGGTCTGTTGCAGCCGGCAAGCGCAAAACTACCGCTATAGAGAAAATGTCGCTATGTGCTAAAATGTCCAAATTTCGATATAAGGCACCGACGCGGTTCCGTTCTGTAGGTGTTGTAGAAATATTTTGAGTACTGTGCCCGTTCCTGGGTGCTTCTGCGTGTTTTTTGTATATGTTCTGTTGTCGTCAGTGCCTTCCCGGATTTTTATGCAATTTCTGCGTGTTCGTGCTGCGTGAATGTATGAAATGTTTTAATGCTTTTTCATTACTTCCGATTTTTTTCTAATTTACTATTTCATTTTTTTTTTGTCATAAAACTGACCTCCTCCTTCAACTAGGCGTCCACAACACACTGGACGAGCTCATCGAGGCCCAACGTCGCTCTAAGCTGGAGAGGCTCACTCTCACAGCGACGGGTCGCCATATCCTCACCTCGCACGGTATCACCTACCACCATCAACACGGCCATAAGCACCAGATCCCCTCCACCATACGAGATCCACGAGATTCACGCCGATCCTATCCCCAGAAATATGCACCCCGAATACAACCAGGCACGTCGCACAGCACGTGCCACGGCTCTCACCAAATCCCTTACTCGGCACGATGGTGTGAGTTTCGTCGACGCCGCCGAGTATCCCCACGGTACCCGCTTTGCAGCCGTCACCACGCGTGAAGGCTCTCTCCACCATGCTATCAGCCTAGTAACCCCACACGCCGAGGAAGCTGAAGAAGTGGCCATCGCGCTAGCCACACTAGACCCAACATGCCATACCATCGTCTCCGACTCCCGCTCCGCCGTTATCAACTATATCAACGGCCGTATTTCACACCAAGCCTTGCGCATCTTGCAACAAGCGCCCCGCTCAACCGACCACCAGGTTACACTCGTCTGGTTCCCGGCTCATGTAGGCACCGTCCACCCGCAGCTCCCCAACCTCAACGAGGTTACCCACTCCCTAGCGCGAGGCCTAGTTAACCGCGCGGGAGAAGGGGAGGCTGCCCCCACCGGTAGGGATCGCCTGACACGCTACAATGATCTTGTGAAGTCCTTCTACTTAGAGCGTAGAACCTTCCCCGGCCCACACAACAAACTATCCCGAGCGCGGGCTACAACTTCCGCCTGCTACAAACCAATACTTACCCCTCCTTACAACTTTACAACAAGATCTACCCAGACATTTACCCCAGTCCCACGTGCCATATCTGCAAGACACAGTCAGCCACGCTTCCACACATGCTTTGGGACTGTACACACCAATACCCCGACATTAACCCCACGACCCTCTCGTCGAGATGGCTCGCTGCCCTGCGTAGCCCCAACCTTGACGACCAACTCTGGGCGACCCAGCAGGCCTGTGAGGCGGCGAAGAGGCAACACCTCGACGTCCCCACGTGGGAGGCCTAGGCCCAGCCACCATCTCTTGCTGGTTTCAATAAAGTTTATTCAGTCAGTCAAAACAGAATTGGCCAAGAATGGTCACGCGCGGAGCGACACTTACAGAGTGGATAAATAAGAAGAAATAAAGTAAATAAACGAATCCGTTATTTATAATTCACGATTGCATAAACAGATCGATGTGCTTCAGAGGTGCCTGTGAGCAGACATTATATGTCGGGGTCTTATGTAGGAAGGCATTTATTGTGGGCCAAAAGAGAAATGGGCGTACTTGGTCAGCATACTTACATAAACCCCATCACGGATATACTTTCACATAACCTGTGTATATATATCCACAAATAGATACGGCGAGATCCGGCGAGATACAGCGAGAAAATCCGGGAAAGTAGATAAAGAGAGCCTTGGTTTAATAATGTTCAGTCATTTATGTAAGAACGGCTCGCTTTCATGCACTCTTGATACGAATGCGTTCCAATTTATTATTTTGCCAGTCTCTCCTTCAGCAAAAAACGCAAGGCTGTGCGCGTGCACCTGGTAACGCGCTGGTCCCTTTTTTTCCGTCGCTGTCCTTGCCATGGTGTCGGGGTTAACTGAAAGAAGTTAACGAAGAGTAAAGAAGCTGCTCGCTGTCCGGACGACTTATTGCGAATGGTGTTACATTCAGGCGCTAGCGATCACATTCCTTATTTATATTTTTGCCAAACTGACTCAGCGCGAACTTTGTATTTCGTGTTACTTTGGAAATGAGAAAATATTCGGCATTCAATTCAGTGCTCGGTGGCTGTCTTCGAACATTCGTATTTGATTCGACAGAGAAAGTTAAGTACTGGAACTCTCCTACAAAATTAAGCTTCAGCTCCTTCTGAATATGTCGTTCTGAATACAGTGAGATTCAAGGAAACCGAAAGGTCAACAATTTCTGCTAGACCGATCATAAGTTAGTCGTGAGCGCGGTCACAGCGGGACGTTAACAATTCGTTTTTAATTAGCCAATTCTCTTTGCAGACAGGGACAAGAAATTTGCCCATCGTTTTCCAGCTGTCATACGAGCGCGCGTGAAAATATGTTTCCCAGCTGCCAAACATGGCGTCAGCGAGTTGGTGGCTATTTGAGCATTGTTATAGGTTCCGTGAATCTCGCCGTGTCGCTGTCGACGGATTTCTTCCAAATTTTTTTCGATGCCGCTAACATTGTTTTTGTTTATTCCTTAAAAAGCGTGAAGACAAATGTTTTGGCACCCGAGCCCTCTGAACGGCAACTTGAGGCGCACGCATTCGTCAGCACTTTCGCGATTTCCAGCGGCCAACTGCCTCCCAGATGTCGTTATTCAAGTCTCGCGGCGCGTCTACTGCGCTTTCTTTGCAATGAATTTTGTGACGTTCTAGTGAGGGTGAAAAACCAAGACAGTGCTAAAACTGGGAATCACGAGTATAACTCTTTGGTTGGGCCGAATTTTCGCCCACAAAACAATTATAAAGCGTCAAGCGCAGCAACAACAACAGCGAGCACAGTGAGCGGGTCATAAATATCTGATCTCACGGGTCAAGTCAGTCGTCCGATATTTGAACGGGTATCATGGTACACTTGAGGACGTTCGCTCACGCTCTCTTACAATCGAGAATGTGCAACATCATTCGCATCACACGCGCAATCTGATCAGGAAATACTTTTCGCTACGGAATCCACGACAACATCGAATAGCATTCAAAATAAGCGTCAAATAACATCCAAATAGGCGCGTCTTGAGCCTACCGGCGAATGCACAAACGCGATAGTTCAGTGAAACGCGGTCACTGCGAAAAAGTCCAACGATCCGCAGGTGATGGTGTTCTTTTCGCTCAAATGCAATTAAAAGTTGTGCACGATTTCTGCAAGAGTGTGACGTGGATCGGAGTATTGATTTCAGTCTTTTCCTTCTGGAAGCAACATCTGTTTCTTTCTTATTTGAATATTTCTAAATAGATTGTTGAATGACGGAGACGCAAAAGGAAAATGTTTTTAATACGGAGCTATACGCTCCATTCAACGTAATGGTGCAATATGGCAAAACAACCATAATCAACACCTTCGATTGGGGGTGAAATGTAACAACGTTCGTGTACCGTGCATTCGGTGTCCGTTAGATAATTTCACGGGGTCAACACTAAGGCCCAAACAATGAAACGTTCCTTTCCTTCGAGCGCTTCCTAACCTTACGTGAGGCCTCCTTACAGCGAAGGACCGATGGAGGAAGCAAGCATACTCTGAAAGCTCCCTTCACCCGTCCTCACGTAAGGAGCGGTTGCCGCCATGCCTGGGTTCGAGATTATCTCTTAAAAGCTTTAGGGGAACACCAGAACACCACTATTCAATAAAAAAGGTTGTATCGTCACACAATCTTTAAGTTGATGAGCTAATATAGAGAAGCGTGGACGCTTTTTTCTAGTTTTGTTTATTAAACCTAAAGAAGTAGCGTATTACGGTGCAAAACTTGATGTGATCCAGCAACGCTGGTACGCCGGCGTCGTGCAACGCCTAGCAACGCTTCCATGCCGCACGCGTGACTGAAACGAACGTGCCTGGCAAAACGTACCGTGCTCGCGCTTCTCCGAAGGTGGGCGACAGCACGCACGCGCAAGCAAACGTCACGTGGTTAAGCAGTGAGGCGAAGCACTCGTTCAGGGCCAGGAGCGGCGTAAGGACGCATGAAGGTAGCTTGGTCCAAACAATAAAACGTTCCTTTTAGGTGTGTGCGAATATTGAAATTTTCGATTACGAATCGAATACGAATAAGGCGAAGAACTCTCTTCGAATATCGAATCGAATATCGAATACATGTGTAGTATTAAAAAATTGCAAGAGAGGTAACAATAGCTTTATAACCCTTTTAAAAATAAGATTGCATTTTACAAGGTTGCTTCAAATTAAAGAGGTACTCAATTATAGATAATGGACTCAGGTAATGCCCTCAGTCAGGTAAAACGCTTGTTACAGATTGTAGTAAAGGAAAATTAACTGCTCAATATGGCCAGAAAGTAAACGCTCTCTATGCACTGTCACATTTCTACCGGTAGAAAAGACTCTTTCACTAGGAACTGAAGTGGCAGGGATCGCCAAGTACTTCCGGGCGAGTGCACTTAAAAGCGGGTACCTGAAGCGGCCAATGGACTGCCACCACTCACAAGGATTCATGCCCCTTTCCAGAAGAGGCTTTTGCGCGTAGTCTGTAACTTCCCCCTCAGGGGCAGATGCCAAATGTGTCTTCTCTTTGTTCATCACTAGATCGTCAAAAGCATTCCATACACTCGATGCCACCAGTGGACACGAAGTCGACGATGGCACGGCGGTGTCCCCACGGTGTTCCACGACGGCTTCCTGGAGCTCCCTTGTCACAAGGTTTTTCAGCCAGATCATCTGAACAGATGCCTGATGAACTGTGGTCATAAAGCGCGGATCAAGAAACATGCCTAGGCTGGCCACTTCATCAAATTTCCACTCCGCACAAAGAGCCTTGATACATTTTGAATCAATGTTAGCAAACCCTGAGTTGCCTTTGCAACCTTCAAGGCAATGGGGCATTCCAAAAATAATTGGAATTATAAAGCTTGGTGAAAAAGAAACCGAAACTGATCATGTCTCAAATGCCTGAAGCAGATAGACTGAAACAGGGCATACAGATAATGGCAACTCAGGGTTGCAAAGGCAACCCTGAGTTGCCTTTGCAACCTTCAAGGCAATGGGGCATTCCAAAATAATTGGAATTATAAAGCTTGGTGAAAAAGAAACCGAAACTGATCATGTCTCAAATGCCTGAAGCAGATAGACTGGAACAGAGCATACAGATAATGAGCGGATCATGCGAAGTTCTCAGTTAATAAACATGTTCTTAGGAGAATGCGGAGCAAGCATACAATTGGTTAATTGCTCAATTATTCGCAGTCTATCCGAATATTCGCCGTTTGCACCGTTATTCGGCCGTCCTCGCATATTCGTGAATTTCCGAACATGCATTTCTCGAATGGAATACGCTTCGAATATGGAAAATATTCGATTCGTATTCGAAATTCCGAATATTCGCACACCCCCATAGTTCCTTTCCTTCGTGCGCTTCCTAACCTTACGTGAGGCCTCCTTACAGCGAAGGACCGATGGAGGAAGCAAGCATACTCTGATAGCTCCCTTCACCCGTCCTCACCTAAGGACCGGTTTCCGCGTGCCTGGGTTCGAGATTATCTCTTCAAATCTTTCCACGAACACCATTATTCTATTAAAAAATGTTGTATCGTCGCACAATCTTTAAATTGAATAGCTAATATAGAGAAGCGTGGACGCTTTCTTCTAGTTTCGTTTACTAAAGTTTAAAAAAAGTTGCGCATTACAGTGCAAAACTTGATGTGCTCCAGCGACGCTGGCACGCCGGCGTCTTGCAACGCCTAGCAACGCCTAGCAATGCTTGCATGCCGCACGCGTGACTGAAACGAACATGCCTGGCAAGACGTACCGTGCTCGCGCTTCTCCGCAGGTGGGCGACAGTGCGCATGCGCAAGCGAATGCCATGTGGTTAAGCAGTGAGGTGAAGCGCTCGTTCAGGGCCAGGAGCGGCGTAAGGACGCATGAAGGTAGCTTTGGAGCTACCTTATGCTGAGGAAGCACCAAGGAAGCCTTCACCGAGGGCCCCTCAGTAAGGAAGCTTTCAGAGTGACATAAGGTAGCCTCACCCCAATGAAGGCTTCCTTAGTGAGGTAAGGAAGGTTTCATTGTTTGGCTTCTTATGCTGAGGAAGTACCAAGGAAGCACCAAGGAAGCCTTCACCGAGGGCGCCTCAGTAAGGAACCTTTCAGAGTGACATAAGGTAGCCTCACTGCAATGAAGGCTTCCTTACTGAGGTAAGGAAGATTTCATTGTCTGGGCCTAATTCGGAGTCACCCACTGTGGTGTCCCTCATAATTATATGGGGGTTTTGGGAGGTAAAACCATATAATTTTGTAATCAACACTATATTTACGATCATGGCCATGACGCATACAGAACAAGAGAACCACACGAAATTCGATTCGCGTTGGAACTTCGCGTTTTGATGCGAAGCTGTATATGTCCCAGATCCGGGGTTTCGTGGCGTCTTTGTGCAGAAAGTGTCATCATGTGGGCCGATCTTGGTTATAGTGCAGAAAGGGTCCAAGCTCAACGGCTCATACCCTTGTTTGCTCGGACACTTCTAACGCGCCATTTAGCTACCCTTCTCACATCTAGGACACAAGGAGGTCCCAGACATAAGGGTGTTTTTGAAAAAAAATTGTTTTGTGCAACTTTTTCAAAAAGGACCGTTAAAAAATTATCGGCGCTATCTGCGCGAACGCGTTCGTGCCACTACTCGCGCGTTCATCGTCTTCGTCTTCATCCCCAGCTGGCTCCGTTGTGCAAAGAACTATGATCGCCAGCAATGGCTCGAGTGTTGTCGTCTTCTTCCATAGCTGACTCGTTGGCGCTCCTCGGCGCAACGAATATAGTTATATAGATTTATATAGAATATATTGATAAATTTATTACCTGAACACATACGTAAAGTCTGCTCGACTCTTGGCCAATTCCCGGGAGTGGGTATGCGTTAAACTTATCAAGGTAATAATAATAATAATAATAATAATAATAATAATAATAATAATAATAATAATAATAATAATAATAATAATAATAAAAATAATAATAATAATAATCGCCGGCGCAACCGCTAGAACGCGCTCGTGCCACTCCTCACGCGTTCCTCGTCGTCGTTTTCTTCCACAGCTGGCTCCGTTGCCGCTCATCATTACAGCCTAAAATTTTACTGATGTCGTAACAGGGAGGCTTCGTTTACGGGGGTATGAGTCATTGCTCAAGGGGGTATGAGCCTTTCATTGTCTCTCGTGACGGACACATTTAGTAACAGAGGTGACACGCGAATGTGTGTGCTTACCTATATCGTCACGTCGAACACAGATCAGGACAATAAATGTGCTCGTACGTTTGCTCGAAATTCTTTGTGGCCTGTGTGTCGTGCACTAAACAGCTTCGCTGGTCATCCACTTTTACAGTGTGGAATGGCTCACGGATGTTTTACGTAACGGCTTAACGACAAAGTTGAATGATTGGCAATGCGAAAGCTGAATAGCAGTTCGATTCAACTTTCTATCCTTTCTTAACAATAAAGCTTCGATGCGGAGAACTCCGCAAGGATCGTAATCATTTACTAATCGTAAATCGCGAAAATATTCAGCCGAGGATATACGTATATGATGACGCGTTCATTTAAGCTTCGACTCTCCGCGAGAAATTTACAGCAACGATCGACGCGACTGCGCGGTAGTTCGCGCTTTCCCATCATGGCACCACGTGGTTCCGGAAATGGTTAATTTCTCGCCGCAAGCAAATGCAGCAGACACAATCCAGGTAATTCTGGCTCAGTCGGTCCCAAGGCGCCGATTGACGCCTCCAGTTGTAAGCCACGACTTACTTGTTCAGACGCTTGGTTTGGTTTTTGTCTACTTGCGACGCATACCGGTTGCGAGGGATCCAAAACATCTAATTTTGACCTGTCTTACGATTCTTTATTACCGTGTCTTGACAATTAGAAGAAAAATTAAGAAGTTAGATAATTACTTAATATAATAACTGAATCAAAGAAACTAAACAATTAATTGCGTTTTTTCAACAAGTGTGTGCGAGTGTGCGTATGTGTGTTTGAGGTTCGGTGCGTCATAGCTAGGACAACCTGTAAAGTAAATGTGAAACAGCCGTCGACAACGAAAAACAACGAAGAGAGAGAAGGAAAGATTTGCTCAAAAATGGCAAACGGTGGTAAGAAAGAAGGAGGAAATGAAATTGTCTCATCCATTTTTTTCCAAAAGAAGCAAAAAATAAAAAAAAGAGAGAGAAAGCTGCTATCTAAGAAAGAGCACGTAATCTTAAACAATTTCTTCCTATCATGTTTCATTGGAAGCAAAGAAGAAATAGCACTCCAAAAAGTTTGATATCTGCTAGTTTGTTTAGAATGCAAAGTCAACAAATCAACAAACAAAAATAACACACACATACACACACGCACACGCGCACGCACGCACACGCACTCATTGTCTCTCTGTCTCTCAAACAAATAACATCCTCTTAGCGAATCGCGAAGGTCAAGTGCAGACTGCGTGCCTCTAAGGAACACCCAACATCTTTTCAAGTGGGAATTTCTCCTCGTGTTTATGTCATTCCAGACACACCGCTGTTAAAGGTGTCGCATATTTTTTTCAGGGCTCACAACCGCGCTTTCACGAGTTAAATTAGCTGACAGTTCATGTGTATGTAATAAAGCACGATGAAGCTGCACTCTGCCTAATCACAATGGTATAAATGCCGCGAATACCTAATATGACTTTCCTATACTTTCGCGCTCTGGTTACACTTAAATTTAATTAAATGCTGTGGTCTTACTTCCCGTAAACCCGATCTGATTATGAAGCACGCCGTAGTGGGGGAGTGACAATAAGTTTTGACCACCTGATGTGCTTGAACGTGCACTTAAATTTAAGCGCCCGAACTATGCGGCCGGCGCGGCCGTGATGGAACCCGCAGCCTTGAGCTCAGCTACGCAGCGCCATAGCCACTGGGATACCGCGGCAGGTCTCCCATCAGCGTACGATGATTGCGAACAATCAAGCACTGCCAGAACTATGAGTAACGAACGGAACTCTTCGTTGGAGGAACTTGTGGCCAGAGATACAACGATGAGCCGCGTGTGTCCATCGGTCGTTGAGTCTAATCCTACACTCGATTTAATCAGGTCCTGGTTAACGCAAGTCCTATAGGCGGGACGATTCGAAATTCAGAAGTCACGCCTATAGGAGACCATGGGGAAGGAGTTTGCCGTTACATGTCTCACGAAAAAACGCCCACACTTTCCCCGCTGTGTTGTAGCCGGCCTGCAGCTTCGGTGCGCGTCGGCGCGGGCCATGTAAACAAAATCCTGGCTATAGCCCAGCGTATGATCCCGCATGTGGCCGGCGAAAGCGTCGGTTTATGCGCATACGCAGGCAGGGTCAGCGTGTACGGGTGAAGTGTTAAGGGTGTGCGAATATCCGAATCTGTCCCAATAGCGAATCGAAAAGAGCCCCCCGTTCGATCCTGCGCCTTTCGACCGAATATTCGCTATTCGTAAATGCGAGCACTTATCGAATAGCTTTCGAATATTTCGAAACGACAAATGTGCTCTGTTACACATAAAGTCGGAGCGAAGGTACAATAAATTGCCTCCTCGCGAGCGTGGTATACGTGCAAGACGTCACAATTTACGTAGTGGACCAGGCTACGTATAGGCCCAGGAGCCAGACTACCGGCGATGCAGGGACGATTCGCACTTTCCGAAAAGTCCTGTCTATGCGAACGAACGGCTTACTTGTGTTCGTAATGTTCCCATTTATGCATATAATAAAGAACTCACCTCGACGTCTAAAGTACTGACAGAAATTTTCTAGCGTCATCACTACTATAGAACGCGAACACCGTCTTATAAAAATTGCGAAAACGGTGGTTCATTATGAGCAAACCTATTGAAATGTATTCGATATTCGATTCGTATTTGATTCGGCTTCAATCATTACTACATTCGCAATGCTCTGCTATGTTTACATATATCGCCGTACATTCCAGAATGATCGCTTGTGATTCGAGAGCGCACAAAACTATTCGCGACGAGCATTCGGTCTGATCAGACACGCCTACTTTGCTAGACAAACTTCACAAAATTTCAGATGCGTAGGACCTAAGATGCCACGCAAAGTCAGCGGACCATGATAAGTCAGGTCCTTTCGGTGCTCAACTCAAAACATCTCGTCGCAATTCGCGTAGACATCAGGTGACATTGTGTGTTCCACGGTCTGTAATATACCACTGTCACCGCCCTATGAATCCTGCCGAGGAAGATACAAAAACAAGCAGTTTTCGGAAAAGTCAGGAGCTGTGCTTATGTGAAAATTACAAAATTTTTATGCCCTACTTAAATGCACTGCTATTCCAAGTGATCTGGTTTCCTCGCTTTGAAAGATATGCAGTATGAAGAGAAAAAAATGTTAACCAAAACACAGTTCACGCACATTTTGAGTGTATTTCCCGGAGCACAAGCTAGGCACGAAGTTTTGAACAAAAGCGTACGCTTTGAGTACTGGTAGCATTCTATTCGGCTGTTATAATATGTCTCATAAAGGCAATTATTACAAAGCTAATTGGTAAAATTTTGCTAATTAGCAATCGTAACGGACATTATCGCGCAAATTAGGATTTCGGCTGTTTCTATCCGGTCTCGCGTGTTAGCAAAGGTTGCATTTTTTTCTCGAATATCCAATCCCATTTCTTTTTTTTTTTGTAGTCAGATACCTTAGGCACTGAAACCACTGAACGAGGTAGGAGGTTTAATTGATACCCGGCTAAGGCTACCGCATTTCGATGGTGGGCAAAAAGCAAGAACTCTCGTGCAGTCAGATTTACGGGCCCGTTAAAGAACTCCAAATAGTCCAGATGAATCCAAAGGCATCCACTGGCGCGTGCCCCATAATTAGAACGTAGTATTGGCACATGAAAATCCTCATCTTTAGTTATCATAACACATTAGGCAGATTTGGAAAGTTAGACCCAACATATTAAATATTGTTTTTTTTGTAATTGAAAGTTCGATATAGTACGTATGAGCGTTCATGGATACTGTAGCTTCAATTAATTGTATTTTGCTACTGTTTTTGTCATTCCTATTTCTTAGCTTTAAATCATCTGACCTTATAGCAAAAGAGGGATTAGGCATTCCTTCAATCTGATCCTTGACATTACGCTGCGTCATAAACAAGTGACGTCATGCTGGTGACGTTTAGGCTCCTGCACTTGTGTGCAGGCAAATGAGAAAGCATCGCTAGTTGTCGTCGATGGACGTAGATATGATTGGAAAGGCCACGTGTAGAAGTCATATTGTGTTCACGTTGTATGAGCCCTGCAAATGTCACGCTATGCGCGTTTTTCGACGCGCTGTGCCGTATTCGCTCTCTACTAATATGCTAATGGAATAAGTCATTGTATGGTAAAGAGCTCGCGGCCAAAAGGAAAACAGACGGAAGTCGTCCTGCAAGCATAACTTCAGTCGCTTCGACCAGGAATCGTGTAAAGAAAACCACGTGACTTCCGCTGAGAAATCGAACACATTCCGATCTATCTTCCTTTGAAATAACGTTTTGATAAACATTTGCGATATAGAAAGCGTGGAACAACCTGCGATGACGATGTCAAGGTATAAAAACCCCCGGACCCCTACTCGTATGAACACCGCCATTCGCAGGAGTTCCTCGGATGCAAACAACCATCCACACACCAGCCATTAGACATAACAAGTAGTATTAGCTAATGCGCAACACTAATCTCCCAATAGTTGCAAAGTAGAGCAAGCCCGCGATAACTACAAGAGCGAACATTCTGCTTACTTAATCTCCATATCAATTTTCCTTTATTTTTCTTATCCTCTATAAGCTAAATGCGAAAACACCCGTGTTCTTAAATTTAGGTGCACGTTAAAGAACCCTAGGTGGTCAAAAACTTCCGGAGTCCTCCGCTACGGCCTGCCTCATAATCAGAAAGTGGTTTTGGCACGTAAAACCCCATAATTAAATCATTTATAAGGGAAAAACCGCTGACGTCAGATATCTACAATCAAAGATAAGAAAATTCGACAACGCGAACTAAGCGGAAATGAGCGACAAGAGAAAACTGATCCAGCTAGCTTACCGTTACGATGCGAAGAAATTGTGCTGTCGCTGACGCCACGTGCAAGTCTACGTTGTCACACACGACCAACAGTGCGACGCTCCTCGAACTTGCGCACTTTGCACAACACCGTGACAAACGTGACACAACACTTTGCGTTTTCAGCGTTCCGAGCTCAGTGCTGGCGCAGGCGGTAGGTGCGAAGGTAGAGCTCAAACCTGCCGGTTTGCAAAGGGCAGCGCGGCAGCGGTGTAGCCAACATGTGACGATGACGCATCAGCCAAGGCGTGCTTGCACAAAACGACGTCGCCGAGCTTCGTTCACTGCCGTCTGCTTCGGCGCTCGTGTCGTCTGCTACGCGCAGCACCGGCGCCTCCGCCGAATGCAAATCGCGACTTGCGCCGGTGCACCGTCGTACACAACAACCGGAGCAGCACTTTCACGTGAGAAGTATATCAGCACAAACTTGATCGCCGAGGCTCAAGAGCGTGGTACACTCGGGGACACGGGGGAGTAGGTACTCAAGTGAGAATACTGCAAATAAACGCCTTGCCGAGAAGCGAAACATTCTGCAAAGAATGCATCATGAAAGGGGCTCGTGGTGAACTGTGGCGCGAACCAAAATAAGCAGCTGGGCTAGCGAGGGAGTGAGGGAAAAGCTGCACTTTGTTCGTGCAAGCAGCGACACCCGCTAACCCAGTGCCGCCGGTCTGGTTGGCTCGCGCTCAGCGGCACTCACAATTCAAAGTTAGAAAAACAAGGTGCCGGTTCCCAGCTAAGAAAATGAAAGTACAGCGAAAAGTTGAATGGCCCTTTCTCCAAGCGGCACATAAAGAGAAGGCTTAATAAAGAAAAGAAAAAGAAGGTAGAGAGAGAGAAAGAAAACTGAGGCAAAGAGGAAGTGAAACGAGGAAGCGCTACAGCCCGCTAGCAAGTTGAAGTAGAGAACGCGGCGGCGTCGCCTTCCCGCGCAGCTCGTCGCTCGTAGTGCTCACGGGAGGAAGGAAACGCTCGGCCCGACGAACGGCACGCCGCCAAGTGCACCGCAAAAGAAGAGAGCGCGACGCAAAAACCGGGGGCCCGAACCCGGCGCGGTCGGACGCCCCTCCCTCAACAACGCGGAGTTCTTAGCAGCGCGCCGAGCGAGAAAGAACGGCGTTACTATCAGCGGCGCCGCCTGGTGGCATGAACGCCAAGCGCGGACCCGGGGCTCGAGGTGCGGGAGGGGGAAAAAATAAAGGAACGAAAGAAAGCGCGAAGCAAGCAGGCGAGGAGGAAAGATAGGAACACAGCCAGTCGCGGTCAGTCACGTGGTTCTTTCATTCGTTTCATTTTCTTTTTTTTTTCGCCTTGAGTAACTTGAGGTCGAAAGGGGAGACGATGGCGGGAGTCGCAGCGGCTGTATTGTGTTGTATGCGGTGTTTTTCGACTGACTGCTGCTGCATGTCCCATTTTGAACAAAGGCAAAATATAGGGCTTCGTGGAAAAACACCATTGAGAACCAACCCCAAACCACAACAAACTTCGACAGTTCTGCCCGAAATGTGAAGCGGGCTCACTGATATTTGTAACATGGCGCCATCAAGTCCCTCAACCGCCGTCCAATATCTGTGCTGTTTTTCCTTCTCCTAAATGTGCATTACATGCCTTGTCCTACTTTATATTAAACAATAAAAAAACACATTTCGGACTTGATTGCAGCGCGTGCATAGCGAGGAGAAATACTGCAGCAACGAAGCACTGAATGGATTGATCTGGTCACATGGGGCGCGAGTGGGCAAAAAGTCCACTGCAGAAAGAGCGAAAGAGAGAGAAAGAGAGGCGAATAAAGAGAAAAGTCAGTGATAATAGTCAAGGCAGTGCACTCGGTTAGCAGCTCAACACTTGTGGAAGAGGAGAGGGGAATGATTTTAAGTAAAGAAAGAAAACAAACCGGAGAGGGAGAATCAGAGTTTTACGACACGGAAAATAGAACAAGCATGTTGACACATTTCTTCTTTCTTACCTTTGTGCCATTTTAGGACACAATAAGCGCCTTTGCTACATAACGGAACATAATGTGGGATTCGCAGGTGCACTCTATATTTTTGCAACGCTTTCGCACAAAGGGATGCTTTGACTTCGGTAGTCGAGGCTTTATGCTATGTCTCGGTTGGTAAAATCTCGAGTCTGCAAAGATAATAAAGGCCTGCGGCGCTAATTACGATGCCTCGAGAAGCGTGTGATGTTTATCTTGTCTTGCTTCAGTTCTTTGCACAATGGGGTCATTTTCGCCTGCTTAGCCAGTCCCCGGTACAGCCATATTTGCCAACTTAATTAAGTTTGCGTATCCACACACACTGCACACACGTTGATGTCGTCTGCTCCGGTACGCGGACACAATCGCGCCATCTCAGAGTAAAGGCTGCAGTCTGCATGGTCCTTTTATATTGTTAGCTTATCCCGCGCATATCGGCAAGTGTAGCGCGCGAGCGTGCAGAAAAAGCGGAGGAAACGGCGTTGGCCCTCGCCCTCACGGATTCGATGTGGATGACAGTTCTCTGCTAGTCGAGAGAAGCGGCCAGAAACTTCGCAAAAGGATGGATCTCACGGAGAGAGGCCCGAGTCCTCAGCAATCGCTAAGTACTGCGGGAGATAGATCTTCAAACAAGAATCCAGCGGTTCTCGGCGCACATGCGAGAAGTATCGGAGACACATCGCAACCGAAACGAGAAGGCACACGCCAAGTCGAGCGAGCTCGCGAACCACGCCGGCGAGCGTCATCCATGGGGCAGCAGCAACGATTGCTTGGTGAGCTACAACGAAATTACCGAGGCCCTCTGCCTGGCCCGCCGAACCTACCCTCGGCCCAGCGACAAGCTGGACAAGGCGCAGACGGCGGCCCTCAGACAACTACAGACGCTCATGTACCCTAAACCGGCACAATACTACAGACTCTACCCCGGTGCAAACCCGACAAATATATGCAACGTATATGCAACGACAATATATATCTCCGTCTGCTACACGGAGATAGCCACTTTTTCAGTTATCTAAATTACGGCTGCCTCGTATGGGGGACAACTTCAGCCACAAATATTCAAAAGCTGTTTGTAATCCAGAAGAAATTTCTTCGTGTCATTTGTAATAAGCCTCGTGATTTTCATTCCGCTCCTCTTTTCAGCGCGCTTAAAACCCTTAAATTGCCTGCCCTAATAAACCTGCGCTTGTTGTCAACCTACAGAAGATATGAGAAAAATATTGGTGCCCTCAGTGCTCTCGCTAATCTCACAAAACGAGAAACCCCCTACACAACTCGAGCTCCTGAGACTTGGTGTGTTCCTCAACTTCGGACTAATTATGGCCAGCAAATGTTATGCCACTGGCTGCCCAGTCTACTCAATGATCTTACCAGAAATGTAATGCAAAAGGATAGACAGCTGGGCGAGTTGGTACGGTAACATGATATTGGCTTCTAGCGCGAAGTCTCTTAGGTCTGCCATTACTAAATCATGTCCGCACAATATGCAACAAAGTTTTTCACAACAGATAGAAAGGCTTGCAAAGGCTAGCTATCCCATGCATCTATTATCACTAACTTGCGAAAAACTTGTAAAATGGGTTAAAAGCCCTGGTAAGAAACAAGAAAAACAGAAAAAAGATACAAAGTTTGCTGTAGTACCCTACGTTCATAGATTATCACATGGTCTAAGGAATGTGGCCAATAGGTATGACGTCAGTACCGTTTTCTCGGCCCCACGAAAGTTGGCTAGCATGTGCCCTTTGATAAATAGGAGACTTGAACAGGAAGGCAAAAAAAGAAAAGATGATTGCGGAGTTAAACATGTGTCCCCTTTAGTGCCTTGCAGCACGGGCATAGTTTATCAGATTCCACTCGAATGTGGGAAAGCTTACATTGGACAGAGTGGTAGATGCATTAACATTAGACTAAAAGAACACAAACATTCACTAAACAACCCTAACGCATCACATTTAGCCGCACATTGTTTCGATTGTGGATGCAAGCCTTTCTTTAAAGACACAAAAATTCTTTCTAGACACAGATGCCAAACCACGAGGGAAATTATCGAGGCTTTCCACATAAAAAGATTAGGAGACACTTGTGTCAGTCATGCTTCGTTGTCTCTGTTAGATTGCGAATTCCAGTACCTTCGCAATACGTGTACTAATCTGAAATAATTTTTGTTTTTTTTTTTGTTTTTTTGTTCTTTGACTTCCTTACCCACTGACATGTTTAACTGATGCTTTTACATTGTCATGTTCTGATGCTACGGTTTTTGCAATCACCTATATATATGTTCTTCGTTTCAATAAAAATTTAGTTGAGAGTTAGCGCTCGTCCTGTCTGCTCCTTTCTGTGTCCGTGTTTCACTTCGCGCTAGAAGCCAATATCATGATCTTACCAGATGCAATATCGATGTGTTGATTTGTTCCGCAAAAAATCTGCGTGATATGTTCCTGCAATCTTGACTGTGTACCATTGTACTTAGTGATTTTTTGCCCTTAGTGCTTTTGCTCTTCTCTCTTTTCTTTCCTTTTTTTCTTCTCTTTCTTTTCCCTTACCATTTCCCACCTGCCCTGCTGCTGCCATTGTAAACGGAACCTGGGGCCCAGTGGCGTAGCCAGAAATTTCGTTCGGGGGGGGCTCACTTTGCAGCTCGGCCTGATATATATATATATATATATATATATATATATATATATATATATATATATATATATATATATATATCATTCAACATGATATATGATATATATATGATATATATATATATGAATCATATATATATATATATATGATTCAAATGATATATATATATATATATATCATTCAACAACCTTGTTTACATTTTTGTGCATATGCAACGACCAGGGGAAAATCTCAATGACGCTTTCCTTTGTTAGAATGTATTGCGCAGGAGCAGCTGTCACCGGTTGTGCATTGCGAGTACTTGCTCCTAAATTATAGTCGCAACAGAGAGCACATATAAAAAGCAGGAGTTCTGCAACATATACGAGGGCGAGTCAAATGAAAGTGAGCCAATGCGAATATTTGACAAACGAGGTACTTTATTTAAAAGTAGTCACCATGAGTATTTAGATACTTGTCCTACTAACGAGTCGCGTAATTCCCGTCTCATAAAACTCCTTGGGTTGCTGCCTCAAAAATCTGTAAATGACTACACATCATCTTCCGACACGAATCTGGTTCCCTTGAGCAGTTTCTTCAAATTTCACCAAATGTGGAAGACGCAAGGCAACAGGTCTGGGCTGCATAAGGGATGTTGCAGCGTTTCCCACTTGAACTTTGCCAGTTTTGTATTAACCACAACAGTGACGTGGGAACGGGCAATGTCGTGAAGCAAGATGTCCCCAATGCTCAATTTTCCACGTCGTTTGTTCTTAATTGCGACACGTAGCCGATCCGATCTTTCACAATATCTGAAACGATTTAGAGTCTCTCCAGGTTTAGAAAATTCGATCAATAGCGGCCCCTAACGATCTAAAAAGAAGACAACGCTTTTCCGGCATAAATGACGGCCTTTGTTTTCCTTGGGAGTGGTGAATTCAAATGTTTCCACTGTAAGATTTACCGTAGTGTTTCAGGCTAGTAGTAGCGGCACCATGAGTCATCTCCGGTCACAATTTCAGACAAGAGTCGTCACCCTCTTCTGGGGTTCTTTGACGTGCACTTAAATCTTAGTACACGGGTGTTTTCGCCCCCATCGAAATGCAGCCGCCGTGACCGGGATTCGATCCCGCGACGTCGTGCTCAGCAGCCGAACACCATAACCACTGAGCAACCACGGCCTTTTCAATTGTGTTGGGGGTGATTGCACGGTGGCTTTGGCCCGGCCATGTATCGTCTTTGTAACTTTCATGTTCTTCTTTGAACAGTTTGCTACAACGCTTCTTAGGCGACAATGAAACGTAATGTTCAACGCATACGGCAGCCATACGGCGAATAATTTCTTTTTGGGAAACATCTTCATTTGTCAAAAACCTCACGACCAAGCTGTTCAACTTTTGAGGTGTCCATTATGTCACGCAACCATGTTCAACCCCGTGTATGAGAGCATTAAAGAACATTTAGCCTCACCTCTGCATGTCACTTGTAAATGAGATGCGTATGTGCTACGCGCATGCCTCGAAAATAATGAACCGAACCATTATTGCGCGGGGCGGGTTGTCTCACTTTCATTTGACTCGCCTTCGTACATTAGAAATGCGAAGATACAATGGAATATGCAAATGTGAAGATACAGCTTGATACAGGGCAAAAAATTGTCACTGGAAACAATGTTCACTGCGCATATGCACAAAACCTCGCAACAAGATATTTAAATATACGCATAAGTCACCAATATATCTACGTATCTAAGAAAAAGTCACTATATATAATGCGTCAAACAAGGCAAATAAATAGGTTGCGCAACCACAGATTCACAGATCACAGCACCCCCCCCCCCTTCCCTCCACTCCCAAAATGTATCGCGTGCGACGGAAGGCGGCGCGCTTCCTCCCCGCTTTTCTCCGTTGCGCACACCAGACTCAGTCACCATCGTCGGCTCAACCCCTCCCCTTCCCCCCCGCACGCTTTCACTCGCACATAGAGCATGCGGCGCGCGGTCACGATGTTATCGCCCTTGGCCTTTATTTATACGGAACATGAGGGCAACGACAGGAATGCGCCTGGAGTCTTCATAGAGCTGCCATCGCAATAATAAAATAGTATCCGGCAACTGAAGCGTCCCGTCGCCCATTACTTTCCGCAAAAGAAGTAACAAAATCGAACTTTCCCCATGCAAAAATTCGCTACGCCGCAACAATGTCTTCTTTTTTTGTGTGTGTGGGCGGGGGGCGGCGAAATAGAATAACGCAAAGGAAAGCATGTTGGCTACAATCGAATGCCTACTTTGGGCACCTAGTGTGGCTACCGAAGGAATATCGAAGAAAACGTGTGACGCTTGGTCCACAGAAAACCATACGCGTACTGCTCGGTATTCTACAACGGCGAGACAAAATTTTCCGGAGAGGTTGCGCTCAAGCGGACGCGTTGCAATCCATCGAGTCCCCGCAGTGCTGGCGGCGAGCGACTATGCATTGTTTCTTTTTCTCGTCTGCTAGCCAGAAAGCGTCCAAAACTCTGCCAGGCGAAAATGCAGTCGGCCAGAGAAAAACAAACGCGCAGCCGAGTGCGCCGCGCAGTTATCGATGCAGCACGAGAAAAACGCATGCGCTCTGGCTGGATCGGCAGCCCGCGGGTTGCGAGAACAAAAAAAAAAATTAAGAAGAAATGAGAAAGAGGCTCAATATATCCTCGCGAATAAAAGTCTAGGTAGAAAAATAAATAAGAACTTAGTTACAATGGTGGCTTTAGTGTCTTGACATGGATGCTTTGGCGCAGGTGAAAAAAATGTGCATATTCTTTTCTCTGACCTGACGGCACAAATGAACCACCACAACGCTCTGTCTCATCGGACCTCACTGCGTGCTTTGTCAACTTGTCTGATAGTATGTTGATTTGGCTTGTCTCGTTGTATAGCCCGATGTACGACTTTAGAAAAGTCGATGCACCTTTGGCGTCAAATGTTTACAACAGCATTAAACCCAAAAAGTTCCGGAATTGAAAAATCTAAAGCACGACTTTGAAAATGTCAATGCACCTTTCGCATCAAAATGTTATGAGAACTTTATACCCACAACGTTTCAGAATCGAAATCCAAGCGCTCCGTAGATTCCGCGGCTTCCTCGAGATGCCGCGACGAGCCCGCTCGCCTTCAAAACGCCCTTGAAATTTTGTGCCCGGTAGGGCTCCTTGCGTTACGATATGTGACTCCTGATGCATGGACATTGCCCTGAAATCCAGCCCGATTTGGCAATGTTCGCGCTCAAATGTCTTTTCGAGCGTGAATTAAGGACATTCTAGACAAAATCGAGCATGATTTCTGGCGCCGGGAGTTGTTTTGGTCGGCGGCACATGACAGCACGAAAAAATTTCGGGGGGGGCTGAAGCCCCATAAGCCCCCCCCTGGCTACGCCCCTGCTGGGGCCAGTCTGCTTCTCCGCAGTTCTTTTTCCCCTTGTTTTTCCGCCACAACCATGTACCTCCTTGCTTGTGGAAACAAATAAAAAAAAATTTTAAAAAAACTCACATGATCTCGGATTGTAACGAAAACCCGCATGGTGCTAACTCCAGAACCCTCCCGCCGGGGTGGTCCACTGCCTCGCGCAGCCCCAGCCTAGGTGACCAACTCTGGGCCGTCCAGCAAGCCCGCGAGGCAGAGGCGAGGCAACACCTCAACATCCCCGCGTGAAAGACCTAAGGCCCCGTCGGCGAGAGCTCTGCAGGACTATCAATAAAGTGGTTACCAACCAACCAATCCTGCTGTCCGACGCGTCGTCACAGAAATATATTTAGTAGAAAGGTGCATGAAAGTCAAAGGTTGTCATCCGCCAGGCGTGCAGCACGAACCTTCAAAGGAAACTCATGTCGATTTCTCGGGAAGGAAACGTTGTAGTTCAATATTCTCCCTGGTCCGGGCATCGAATCTGGGGCCAACGCCTTTCCAGAACGTTCGCTCTACTATCTGTAGTGACCAGTAGGATAGCAGATCGCAGAGGGAGGGCGAATTAATCGGCAACTCGAAAAACAGGGATACTTTCTCCGCCTTGCGGATTTTTTCACTAAAGTTCACTAAAGAAGTTCACTATAGGGGTAACAGAAGTCAAGCAAAAACACGAAGCATGCAACAAGCTATATGAACTTAAATCAATTGGATTCAACGCCGTCGGTATTAATGGAAAGTACGAATGAAAATACCACAATCATTCTAAAATAAAGAAAAATAATTATTGAAAAAAAAAGGATCCACAGAAGAACGAGGAGGCGCGAGGAGGATGCAGCGGAACTATGAGGCGGAAAGCGGAGGAGGGCATGGCGAAAGCGTGAGAAGCGTAGTGCCGCGCACGAGGGGCTTTGCGGCGATGGCTACGAAATGGCACCAGAGTAGAGTGCGTCGTAAAACCCCTTAAACTTCGTAAAGTAATGACACACTTTGAAGAATGCCGCCTCCTCCTCGCGCGCTCTTGCCGAGGCCGACGCGGCGTCACTATTGGCCTAACAGCATCACGTGGGCCCTCGCACCGTGCATCAGCGCCATTTTTGCTCGTGAAGCGTCTACGGAGCGGCGAGGGGCGCCTCTTGGCGCCGTTGCTACACTTGAGCACTGTAGGCGGCGCCACGCTCGAGGAGGGAGCGTGAAAGAGAGTAGAAACGAGGAGGAGGGAAGGCAGAGGAGGAGAGTGTCACTACTTTACGAAGTTTAAGGGGCTTTAGTGCGTCGTCTAGGGCTGTCGGCGGTGGTACAGTGGCTAGAAAGGGGAAGTGTAATTATCCCCGAGCGACCACTATGGGAGTCGCTGACGCTGCCTAGCGATGCCACCGCCAGATGGCGCTCGATCCCGTTTACACGTCGTCATCGAGTTGACCGCTTTTACAGCGGGTGACTGCGAGTTTCCTACACGTGTTGTCGGAGTTTTTTCAGTCTGCTTGCTAAGATTTTCGTCGAAGTTTGTGCGAATGACGCACAATGAGCCGCCGTCAAAGCCATTGTTTTGTGCCCGGATGCACGATTGGTTACAAGTCATGCAAGAACAAGTTTTGATTGTTCGGAGTCCCGAAGGAAGACGCCGTGTTTCAGAAGTGGCAAAGGAACATACCGAGAGCAGACAAGCCGCTTGAATGCAACGCAGCCGTATGGGAGCTGCCTTTCGATCAGCAGTTCATCTCACGACACTTTGAACACTCAATTGACGGCCAAACAGTGCTCTTGGACCGAAGTAGGCCACTTCTTCTGCCGGGCGCCGTACCGACGATATTTCCAAATGTACCAAAGTACCTCTCCAAGGCAGTTCCGAAGAAAAGAAAGCCTTAAGAGAGGTCAAGCTTGCATTCCCCAGTGCCATCAAAAAGGCGTCGAAAGGATGGGCCGCTGCAACCACCTTCGCAAAACGATGTTGATCACCTTGATCTACCTCTGCCTTCCGACAATGAAGGCGCACATCACTATAAGAATGGCCGTCTTCCGTCCAGCCGGTGGGGAAAGCACATTCTCAGCGAAGAACCGTTAAAGGTAGCTTACCGTTATATTTGCTGACTTCCCGCCTGAGCCAGGATCCCATGGAGAAGTTGTTTGGCATAATTCGCCAGTTTTCGGGATGTAATGATCATCCAACCTCAGCACAGTTCCTTACTGCTGTTAACTGTCTGAGCTTCAATAATTTAGTAAAAGCTCTAGACACAGGCAACTGCTCAGGTGGCGCAATCGTGTCATTTGTCGGACCAGCTGAGGCAGCCGACCAAGTGGACAACTTGATTGGTGCAGGAAGAATTGACAAAGCCTCCAGCGTGCTTGAAACATCATCCTTGTGCACTGATCATCCTTATCCGGGGAAGCATAGTGATGCAAGGCTGGTATTTTATTTGGCTGGCTATGTGGCCCGACGGAAAATACTAACAACGAAATGTCGGGACTGCTTTGAGCAGCTTCTGACATCGGTTGAGAATTCAGATGAAGCTCTCTCATCTTTCACCAAATTTTGTGATAAAGGAGGGCTTCTATATCTCTCAAGACAACTTTTTTCATTCGTGGAAGCTTTGGAGGATAGCTTCACAATGTGGTTCAGTTGGAAGAAAGTCCAAAGAGATAGCGTCACCGATATTTTGCATTGTATGCAACACGTGCCTTCCATTGGTTCTGATGCCCACAAAGAAGCACTGTCAAGCAATATAGTGAATTTTTTTTATCTTGACACAACTTCACTTTTACATCAAGTCTTTGAACAAAGAAAGAATACCAACGCGAGAAAAAAAGAAACATCTGAAGATGCGCCGCACTACATAACCAACATAACAATGCGGATGCTCACTTTGCCTAATCTTAAGTTGCTGAATAAAACTGATAAAAATTAAGAAGCTTGTGTGGATCTCAGTTATTTTTTATTTTCATACACAGTGCTATATGGTGCCTGTTTGTTAGGAATTAGTAGTCAACACCAGCATGCCAGCAATTTTGAATCTCCAGTAATGCAGGTCATCTCACAACGTGAACCGATTAACTAACTCTCCTCACGGGTTAATGAGGAGCAAGATCGGCAGGAGGGCACGGAGGCAGTTACAATAAGGTCATTTTCGCAGTATTATTTAGAAGCTAATGCCGCGGTCGTGAAAAATTAGTTTCGGATATAAGTCAAACATGGCGCCGTTCAACAGATCAGCGTCACTTGTCGAATGGATAAACGCAGATCCCGGCACTAATACGCTCTGTGTTTAGTCTAGTAAACATGTGAAACTGCGATCGCGTGGCCTCCGCTGTAGAATCAACGCCACCAGACGCATGTACGGATTAGGCAGCTGTAAATGCATTTTGGACCGGCTTTTGCAACAGCGCAAAGCGAAGTGCGGAGGCCATGCGATCGTAGCTGCCTCCGATATGGCTTCGCTAATCTAAAAAAAGGAATGTAGAACACCAAGCTGCCTCAGTGCCGCGGCTGGAATGCCACAGTGCCTACAGCAGACCGCCGCCTCCGAGCGACGTGTAAGCGAATGCGAGCGCCACCTGAGCGGAACATCCGAGAAGCCCACGCGAGAGGCGGCGCCTTGCGCACACTTCCCCTATTCTAGCCACTGTAGCGGTGGCTTCTGTTAATCGCGCCCACGCGCAGGACCCCACGCGCTGGCTCTCGCGATCTCCAGTTAGTAGAAAGGCAGTCGCACCACCACGTCGCTCCCTTTGCAACGTTGCCGCGCGGGACCGATCGTACGCGTCAACCGATGCATCGAGAAATGAAAACGCGTATCGAGCTGCGCTCACATTTCGCATTAGGGAGTGTCCTAATCGCCGACGAAATTTTTTTTTTATCTTGCGACGCTCGGCGCCCTCGAGCCAAACCCACGCGGCATGTCGTCGCCGTCGTCTTTATTTTCTCCCTCGCATCCGATGCAACATACTCACGTCGTCTCGCGCACTTCACATATCGTAGGTAGGCAAGCAGGCGCGTTACTGGTTAATATGCCTGTCTACTCGCTTTCTTTCCTCCTCTTACTCCTGCACTCAGCGCAAGACGCTCCTTTATGTGTCGTCGAAACTTTCGCGAACGTTGCCACCGAATCTATAGCGAAATAATCTCGTCTGCAATCAGATCGAACGCACAACCCGAACAGTGGCGTACTTCTAGAATGCGCACGTGAGCACCAGTGATTGCGCTTGAATGTATAATGAGCCATGTAAAATTAACCGACGCGCTTTTAACCCGAGGCTAGATTCGATGATCGTGCTAGTCGCTTCGCCGTTCTCGTGTGTTAACCTGTTTTTCTAGGCACAAGTTCGCGTAACTTTTAACTAGGTAGCTTTTTTTTTGTCACGCGTTTGCGCATTGTCTCATTCTTCGCCGTCACGGCAACGTGACAATATTCTTTCCAATCTTCTCGTCCCGGCGTTCAGGAATTGTACATCGCCCTTGCGATTGTGTTGTATGTCATCAAGCACCCAAAAGCGACGTCTTAATTGCTTTGCGCGAACCTCAGTTGTTCGAATTACGCTCTGTTAACTTTGCTTTCGGAAAACTCGAGAACAAAGCGATCTTTTAAAGGCTGAACAGTCGGGTAGTTAGTTTCGGTTCTCGTTCAAGTTAATCAGCGCGCAGCACAGGGTCTCGAGAGAAACAAGCAGTGCGGCGGTGGCGGTAGCGGTGGCGTGTTGTAGTTACAGGCGGGTTTCATTCAGCCTGGCGATCGAAGCCGGCAATCAGAGCACTACGTGTATATTTCTTTTCTCTGTCACTGTCCTGTGCACTAGCTGCTGAATTTGAAAGTACCGATACATTATTTCCGAGGGAGTGACATGGACTCACTCACGCTTCGACTAATCACGCGCATCGTTGTGGAATATGTATCCTTTGAAGAGAGAGAGAGACAAAGAGGAGGAAAGAGAGGGAGGTTAGCCAGTGTAAGTACCGGCTGGCTACCCTGTGCTGGGGAAAGGGGTAAAGGGAATAAAAGGTGAAAGAAGAAGAAGAGGAGAAAAAAAATTATCCGAATTGTGCGATCGCCTTTGAGTGTTGTATCGCGTAGTATCGCGTTACTGCGTGAATTTCCTTATAATTTTTTTTTTGTATCCTTTGAAAGTAACATATATAGTCACTCATATAGTCACTCACAGGGATAGGCGGGCTAGTTGGTGGTCGTTATTGGAATGCATCACGTAACCGTGTTTCCTTCTTTGTCCTTTGTTATTTGCGCGGTTACATGATGCGTTCCAATCCTTTGAAAGCTGCGACCACTACTGGGCACGCGACTACAATTCCACACTTTGTCTTCAGCTCACGCAAGCCAGGCACTTGTCAAATAGTAGATGACGGCAGTGTAAATGGAGCTCGTTTTCTTCCTTTCTTTCGTATACTTAACGAGCTGAAAGTTCTATCTCCCCGTAAGGTCTATCCGAAATCTGCATTTTTCACATTCCGTTGCGCCTCGGTATTCCAACGCCGAATTGGACAGCACAAATGGCAAGCGCTATCGTTCATCTGTAAAAGGAATAAAGAAAAGAAAAAAGAAAACAATAAAGTTTACAACTTCCAAGATGATTCAGCACACTTACCAAAGCGAAAAAAAGAAGAAAAAAAAGGACATAGAAGAAAGCCGTCACCGAAAAAAAAAAAACAACGGCATTCATGGAAGAGGAAGAAACAACATAATCCAACAAAATTAATCATAAAAGCTGGCTGCCCTAAAATGCTTTTTTTTTTCATCCATTTTTTGACAATGTTAGCACGCCGCGCATAGGGCAGGTAAGCAAAAGTGCGTAGACCTTTTTCATGTAAAAGATTATAGCAAAAAGCAAGTATGGTTTATTATTCATAAGTTAGCCACTCTACGGTATGACCCCTTGTATGTTTTTTTCGGGATTTTTAAAGATCGCAAAAGGCAGATAAAATAACTATCCATAGTTATTCTATCTATAGTGATATATAGAAGAATAACTACAGTGCTTGAGCTGGATGTATTATTCGAAGAGGCGGAAATTACTTGCACAAAAAATGGAAGCCCATATTCGACTACTCAAATAAAATTCACTAATTATCTGTTTTATGGTTTATGATGTTTATGGGTTTTTGGGTTTATGATTTATGGTATGTTTTATGGTGTTTTATGTACATTACGGCACATATTGGAATTTACTATTTGCAACAGAGGCGCTTGCAAGGCATACCCATTTGGAACGAATTTCGAGGAATGCGCGGGTTCCTGGATATGCGTCAAGAAATTATCAGTAGAAATGCACTGTTGTTCCACTTATTCTTTTTTTCATTTCAAATGCCATTTTATGTATTGAAGCGTTAAAGTAAATCTCAGCCTTGGTGGCCGCATTTCGATGGGAACGAAATGCAAAAACGTCAGTGTTCCTTGCACCGGGGGCTGGTTAAAGATCCCCTGGTGGTCACAGTTAATCTAGAGTCCCCTACTACGACGTGCCTCATAATGAAGTGGTGGTTTTGGGTACGTAAAACCTCAGAGTTCAATTCTAAGGTAACTGGAACGCAAATGCATTTCAACGCACACTTCGAAAATAAATTTTGCGAAACTGGTGTCATCCTGAAAATTCACTCTAAGACGATACGCCTAGCCACCTTACCGGTTACAATTCGCAAATTGCCACATGTGCAGTAACGTAATTGAGAAGTGAATTACTCAGATTTTGCTAACTCTTTGAACATGTGCGTCAATTTCTCCTGCAAGTAATGATCGCCTGTTTGGATAATCCAGCTGAATAACTAGAGTAATGCCATCTGCCACAGGCAATACTTAAAAGCTCTGTAAAACTTAAACACAATCCCCTGGCATAGCGTGTATTAACAATACTTGCACTTTCTTATCGTATCCTCAAACGCTAAAAGAACTGCGCGCATATTACGAATACCAAGCCTAACAAGACGTCTACGCATACCGCATGTCTCCGTAACCCTGAGATTCGCCAAGCTCGCCCACATTTATTTATATCGAGGTTAGTAAACGTAAAGAAAAAGAGGCCCTACTGAACGGTCACAAAAACATTTCCGGTATACGAGGCGTGTTCTACTACTCCATTTATTTCTGCAACTGAAACAAACAAACAAATGCTTGGAGCCGCACTTCTAAACCAGTCAGTCAAATAGTCTCCTGTCGATATACCTCCGCGACCTTCACGTCTGAATAGGGTATACCATTCCCAACCATTTCGCTCGGATGTGCAGTAACTAAAATGGGCTCTACAGTCATGCACATCGTGTATCACTGTACGGTAACATTATTTTTTGTTTGTCCCCGGATCGAAGGCGCACTCACGCTGTTTACGGTTACGAACGGTGCACGGGTCTCGCGAGGGACCGCTCCTATTTGGTTTGGCCCGGTACGAGCTCACGCCACCCCGTGGTTCTCTTGCATCACGCCACGACAGCTTCGCGCTTGGGGCGCCACTTTAATGAACCATATACGTCGTCGTCCGTCGTGGTTTTATAACTGCGCACTGCAGGGAGCGAAAGAAAAAAGCAAGAAAAAAAAACGAGAGTTAATCAAAGAGAGAAAAAAAGGAAATCCGCCCGGCAACGAGAGAGCGCGCGCAACGTCCGTGAACGGGGCCATAAACGACGGTGGTTTATTTCGAGACTCGAATATCGACCTCGCCACCACCACCACCACCACCGGCAACATTCTCTTCGGCGCGGGACTCGGTTCTCCCAGCAACGAATGAACCGTGCTCTATCTGAATCTGCCTTGGAGAAATCAGGGAGGTGAGAGGAAACGAAAAAAAGAACAAAAGAAAAAGAAAAGAAAAGGAAAGATCAAATAATAGTGAGCGTGCTGCCAGCAAACGTACCTAGAGAGAGAGAGAGAGAGAGACGCTGAAACAACGTGCGTTGTGTCTTATTGAACTTCTTTCGCAACAGCTGCTCCATGAAGACAGCGCCGATCAATGTGTCTCCTTTCTATCCGCGATTGCGAAGGGCACTGTGTGATGTCATCCCCGGGATTTCGCGTGGCGCGAAGATTCAAATCGAATGGACGGCGCATGCAAGGCAACAGGAGCTAGCGGAGCAAGCAATAAGGAGCTAGTGGAGAGCTAACGCGAAAAATGGGGAGAAAAACAGAAAGAAAAAGCGAAAGCGCAGCCTCTCAAGTGCAGCGCGGCAAATGGGTAAACACGTCGTTTTTTTTATATAACGTCGTATTTCTGTTGGGAATATAATTGAATGATGCGGCGTACGTAGGGCTATGCAGCGTCGGTTTCTTGTTCTAGCTTTCCAGCAGAAACATGGCGACCGTTTCTGCAATCGTAGCACAATATGAAAGAAAACTTGGCTTGCATTTTCCTGAAAGTGTGGGTATAACCGCTTACATTTTGGCCTCCACAGGTTTCATCAGATACCGCGTACGCGCTAGCCGCTCAACCAATTTCTCCGCACCGTAGGCAGCGTTTCAGTGCGTGTTATTTGCTCGGCGCCCGCCAAGATACTGGTTGGCGTGTTTATTTGTCAACAAGTAAATGTTAGGTCGTACACCTCGCGAGAGCCTTGGGTGTCGGGGACCAGCTGGGAAAACGTAAGGGGTGCAGGCTAACAAAAAACAACTGCTCCGATTGACTGGTGACGGAAATGGTTGGCATTTCCGCGACTGCCACATTCTTTTTCTTTGTGATGTTTGTACGTATACTCACACGGTTAATAGTAATAAGATAGTAATGGCCAAGACAGGGGTCAGAAGAAAGACGAAAACGACGATCTTCGCGGAGCTTGCCGCCACATCGTTTTTACTTTAAAAATTGGTCATATAATTCATCTATACAGGACACCTGCCTGTGAAATCAGTTCACTAACTCCTCGCAAAGCATTATAAAAGCCGTTGCAGAGGTGAAAGCGAGATGTAGTTTCCCTGCTGGATTTTTTTTCATTTTGCACGATGAGCGAATACTGCTTGTCTTGGGGATCAATAGCTACCTTGATTATTGTATTGCTCGAGATCCCTTCGTCCGGTATTCAACCGAGCGAGAAGGGCAACTAAGGCCGCTGGACTCCTGGAGTGAGAAGCCAACCCACTGCAATGCGGAGGAGCTACCTACGCCCGTGTGTTCTTGCGTATAAAGTTTATTCTCTCTCTCTATCTCTCTCAGGGTAGCGGATAAAAAGAAAGGATGATGATGATGGCGATTGCAGTAGCTCCTCAGCGGTGCCTCCGCGTCATATGTTCGTTATATAGCACCTCATTAAGTTACCGTGCCTTGGACCGACCGCTGTCGCTCTGTCCTCTTCGCTGTTGTACACTGTTAGCGACCTAAGCATCGCCAAACGCGCACGCTCATACCCAGGAATTTCGGACACTGGGGTTACTTCGCATATTACGCAACATGAGTAACTGAAACACTTTTTTTATTGATTTTGCAGATATAGTTGTATATCTTTAATACTATGGGGAAACTGCTCTTTTATTAATTTCATTATTTACCGAGAAACCGGTTTCTCCTTGTTTGATCGCAACTCCGTTCTGTGTTGTTTTCCCCGCATTACGCAAATGCTTTGCGGTTCGGTGAACGTGATCTATTGAAGAAATCGAATCTCACTTGAAAGAAGTTGTTTACCCCGTGGTGTTTTCGAAATACGTTTTCAGCTTTCACAAATGCTACATTATATATAAGCGCTGCAAAATTTAACCTGTTTCGGGGCGTCTGATGTTCTCATAAAAGGTACATGTCGCCGTAAAGTGAATTCGCTGTTGTGCATCTTTACAAAGGTGCATTTTTAACTTCAGAAACTTTGCAGAATTAATCAAAACAACATATTTACGACGCATGAGCCATAGTAATTACGTCTTTTCAGTAATTTTGACTGATGAAGGTGCTCTGGCATGAATTTCTAAATGTCACTACGGAGCTCCCAAGGGTACAAAAGTGTAGCTATTGAACCCAGAAAAGTTACTGCGCTAAACCCAAACTTCGCAAGTAGTGGGATGATGAGATACAAGGTATTTAACTGGAACCATTTCTCTGTAGAAGTGTTGCCCTGTAGTCAAATTTTCAAATTTGTTTCCCATAGAGTGACGCGACTGTAGAGCATCCGGCACCGACAGATGAAGCTAGTGGTCGATATCCCAAATTCCTGGGCATGCGTTATGTATTTGAGCTCTTGGAAATTACGAGTTACGCGTAACTCTTTCCTTGATCACTATTACGTTCCGACTATGCGCAAAATACATAAACGAGATGCGCTGTCGTGTAACTTCAATTTTGACCCCCCCACATTAACACGTGAAAATGTTCCCACTTCTAAGTGTCTCCATGATTTAGCACATCCTTTGATGTTTCCGCCAGGTTAACTTTCTGTTTCCATGTATAATTTCTTCCTCCTCTTTTTTTTTTCTGTTTTCCCGCCCCGTTCAATGCAGCCAACAGGCCTCAGCCATGGTTAATGAACCTCATCCACGCCTTTCATTTATCCTTCTTTTTGTCTTTACTACAAAACAAGCATGCTTATAGCTCAAAACTAAGCTTCAGTTGGACGGGTGTTATTCCTAATAAGCTCCCATTTCCGGCTAAGCACGCGAGTAATAAAAATAAATGTGTGCGGACTAGCTCCTTAAATCCAAGTCCTTTGTATACGAAGCGCGGGTTATCTTGGGAGCATTGAGGGTTTCAATCTAAAGTGGACCGCCTTTATTCCGTTCACCGGAATCTATTTTCGTGTGGGGTACGGTTTTAAGCAGGCACCGCAATGGTAAACAGACTCGCTCGCCGCACGTGGCTATAAGCCAATTTTATGAGAACTTGCACGAGCCGCACTCCCGAGAGCGGCGACCATTCTTCAGCCCCCTGAGGTAGTTCCGTGCAGGAACGCGGTAGTTCATAGCTTAGAACAGACTTGCCTGGTGTCTCGGGCAACTCGTCCGTCCCTCTTAGACTGGACACTTCATTTCGCATGAAAATGCATATGCAAATGGAGATGTCTAACTAAAATTTGTGACCGAACATTATTAAATTAGTCCTTGAAAAGCTTGGAAATTTATAACCCAGCAACAACATGTCCCGCGAAATCATGAAGCCTGACCGCAGGGGTCATGATGCAATCCCACATGGGGAATTCAATGCGGGAAGTAAACAAAAGCAAAAAGCATCGCTCAGTGGGTAAAGATGTCAGATCTCTTAGACGACGGGATTGATTAATAGAGGGCGTTCCATGTACGCCTTGGTTCAGCGAGCGTTCACACGCATGCCTACGCTCAGAACAGCGCTAGAGTGCGTGTGCGCATGAAGGCTCCCTACACTGTAAAATAAATTCCATCCTTAAAAGAGGGAGCTCGTAAATCAATCTATAACTCCTACCCTTGCACTAAAGCAAAAGGGGTGTCAGGGCGGAAGTTAGATTGATTTACACTTCTACTCACTAATACGAATGTAAATTATTTTACAGTGTATAGCCTGGTTGCGAAACGTGCGCCTTTCGAGAACTGCGGGGAATTAAGGGACAGCCGATCGGACGGGCCTAAACTTCGGTCAAAGTGCGGCAAACTCCAAGAAAAACAAACTCTTCGCAAAGCCCCTAATCCTCTTATCTAGACGCGGAAGCTGTGCGGGATGAGTGTAAGATAGAGTCGGCGAGAGAGTGGCATACGTGACCGGGGCTTGAGCTGGCGAGAAAAGTTTGCGCAGATTCTGAGAAGCCGAGCGGGACAAAGGAGACGTCAGGCGAGTCACGCATACCGGTCAATGCCAGCCGCCGATTTGTGATAAAGCTTGGCTCTTATAAAGCGGAGGATCGCCATCTCCAAGACGCGTTATTCTCACGCCTCATATCAACATCTCATTAGTGGGATCGAGCATTCAGTAGGTTCTTACGGTGAACTTGTGTTTGCCGTTCATTTCACGGGCTCGAATCTTGACACTGTTTTCCCGTAGCAATAGATAGCAGACACCCTGATGTTTGTGGAACCTACAATGTAATTATCCAGTTCCTCAAAGTGCTGCGGGATACTTCACAGCGGGCTGAGTTTAGAGGGGCCGCAAGCGCTTGCCAACTGTTATCCTCCGCAGCCGGTTGTTTTTAGGCACTCTAACCATGGTGACCTTTGATAGCGCTTCACTCGCGAGAACAACTGTGACTTTGTTACACACAAGAATCACTTTGCAAGGAACTCAGTGACACGTGGCGGTAATACCATTTCCCTAAAGCTCATTTTAAGCACTATCGACAGGCCATGTTTTACTCTTAATTTCTTGCGTCAATTGAAGCTCCAAAACCTCGAAGCTCTGCAAGAAATACTAGGTCAAGAGCGCCTTGAATAATTTAGGGTAATTCTGCAGCATGGAGTGCCGCGAGTTTCATTAAGCAAAAGCCACCGCAACAATGGACAGTCTTCAGTGACTCCAAGGCAGCCCTTCAGTGCATACGAAGCCCAATGCGCCATGGACCCAATGAACAACTGGCCTCAGAAATTCGGCACATATGTCATTAAAGCCATAACAAGGGACACAATATAATCTTTCAGTGGCTTCCAGGACATTGTAACATCAGCGGGAATGAACACGCCGATGAAGCCGCCCGATCTGCACATGAAAGTGGCCAACGAGTCTTCATTCCGCTTTCGCGAACAGACGCTGCGGTTGAGCTGCGATTGATGTCCCGTGAGTGTACCTTGTCCCTGTGGGACTCGAATGTTTTCACCATGTGTCGGTTGCGTTCGATGTCTCCGGACATACGGATGCACCTCCCGCCTGGATTACCACGACGTGAACAGACCATGTTTTACCGTCTGTGGCTAGGCATTGCCTTTACAAACTCATATGCTTTCCTCATTGGAATGGCCAACACCCCCACGTGCGACACATGTAACATCGACGAGACGCTAGCACACATTATCTATGTCTGCCCGCAGTACAGTGCTGAGAGACAAGTGTTGTGCAGAGTACTGGACCAGTTGGACAATCGTCCACTTTCAGAACTGAAAACTTTAGGCCCATGCTCCGAAAGAACATCCGCGTTGAAGGCCTTACTCGCGCTATTAAGGTTCTTGCGGTCCACGGGGGTTCACGACAGACTCTAAGGATGCCACCCCCTACCGCTCTGTAGTGTACGCGCTTTGTTCGTGCTTGTCTCCCTTTCTTTCTATCTCCCCCTTCCACTCTGTTTCTCTTTTTATCGCCCTTAACCCTTCCTCCTGCGCAGGGTAGTCAACCGGAACTATCTCTGGTTAACCTCCCTGCCTTTCTCTGCATTATTTTCTCCCTAAGGGTATTTCTATTTTCAACGAAGCAAGCGTGGGTGTCGATGTGCCCTAGCCAAGCCAGAAGAAACGTGCACAGCATTCTCATTATTTTATGAGCAATGTCGTGATATATCGAAGCCTTATTGTTACACACAGCGTCAGTAAATTTTGCTATGTGTCGTAGCGTCACGATAATGTCGATGATACCAGGCCGAGAATTTCGAGACCAACTTTAGTATAAAAGTAAAATATGTCGTGTTGTACACCCTTGCTCCTGGAAAGAGTCATCATCTTACGCATGCAAACTGCGTGACAGAAATTCTATACAACTTCGAAAGGATTTGTCAATACTGGTTTTCGTAACACCGGCTGCTGCCGAGCAAACTTGGGACGAAATCTACGAGGTAGATGCTTAAGCATAGCTTTAGCCTCCATGCATGAGGATGACAACGCCCTGAGGTGGGAAAACTGTGCGCTTGCGCAATGCGCGTGCAATAGTGGCCCTTTCTGAAACTGTTAATAAGACCAGCGTGTCCAAGCGACCGGACTAATCTAGTGCACATTTGCTCATCCGGTGGCCTCCACCTTATATTCCGAGACGTATACACTGCCCCCACCTGCCGCTGCTGTCGCATTCACCCGGCAAGACTTCCGCATATGCTGTGGGAGTGCCCAGCACAGTGCACCCAGACTAACTCCACGACCCTCTCGTTGAGGTTGCGTGAGGCTCTGCGGAGCTCCGCGCTCGACGACCAAACTTGGGCGACCCAGCGCGCCCGTGAGGCGGTGACGAAGCAAGCCCTCGCCATCCCCTCATGGAACGCTTAGGCCCTGCCATCATAAAGTGCTGGTTCTACAATAAAAGTTTATACCCCCCCTCCCCCCCTAGTATCGTGTGACAGGAGAACATGGAGCGCATTAGAGGAAGTAAAAAAGAAAACTATTCTGCAGAGGTCGCCATCAGGTAACGTCTGAAGGCAACTTCTATGCATTCACAAGCGTATTCACTAGTATGTAATCATCACATGCACTATTTTCTTTTCTTTCTTACTCTACGTTTGTGTATTACAATGAATTATTATAACGGCCTAGTAACGTTGTAGACTACATTTGAAATGAAGATCCCTGTACCCTGGCCGTACGCGTCGATGGCACAGAAATCCACGAGGGCGTTGTTGAAGTACCTTAAGTAGACAGGTCTTGGCGGTCGTGTGTAGACTCGGTGCGAACCTTCCACTGCGTGTGAAACTGTGCTCTCTCTCTCTCCTCTCTCTCCTCATCCCTATACCCCTTCCCCCAGTGCAGGGTAGCAAACCGGACGTGCGCCTAGTTAACATTCCTGACTTCGTTCTCTTCTATTTCCCTCTGTCTCTCTCTTGAGGCAGAACCTAATTTCTATGTATTTATTACCTGTATGTCCACGCAGTAGTAATGGTTGTGTGACTCTGCATGTTTCGAGTAATAAATAAATAAACAAACAAACAAAGAAACAAAATAAATAAATAAATAAACTTGTTCAGTGTTCACTGTCGGCTGGCTTCCCTGAAAGAAACAGTCATTGGCACCGTCATGTAGAGGGGGATGCGCATGTGATTTCGTAATAACTTGTGTTCAAATTTTGACCGTAAAAGAAGAATGAAAATGGAAGTAATGAAGAATGACAATCTTAAAAAATGATTATTGTCGTACACAATACAAGTGAAGTACACTTGTGGTTCACGCACTTTCCTACATGTTGGAAGCCTGCACGAAGGCTACGAAATAAGCAAGGGCGAATGCTTTCTTCCTCTGTCGACTTAAGAGGAAGCTTTAGCTCGGGTGCTCCTATCTAATCTAAGTACATGTGACGGAGAATTCGTTTTTCTTGGCAACCACAGCACCAAATTTGACGAGGTGTGTTGAATTTAAAAGAAAAACGTAAAATCTAGTGACTGTTGGCTCGGTATTTTTAATTTAGGTTGTCAGTTTTTCACTAAATATTGGCAAAAATCGATCATTTTCAGAAAGCGAGCCTATCAAGTTTGCAACTCTGTAACTCAGCAATGAATAACGATACCACAACTCTGTGAATTGCATGTAATAGTACATCTAAAGCAGACAAAATTGATATGTTACACACGAATGTCAAAAAATTTATAAATATACAGCTTTTTCAGAACCCCTGTACACAACGTAAAAAAATCACGAAAGATTTAAATTGGCATATCAAATTAAAGCTCTTCGATTTATCTAATGGATGCCGTTTACAGAACTGGAATATCTGTTCTTGATGCAGAGCTATCTATTTGTAAACTTCATGCTTCCATTTTGTTCGAGCTTACGAGTTTTTGAATATTAATTTACAAAATTCGGGCCCCAAATCAAAATTACGTTTCCAACATTCACTACAATTTACTTTTATCTCTCAAAAGCAACAAATTTCATTAAAATAGGTCAAGGGATTACCTCAGAAAAGCGTTTTTGCGTTTTACATGTAATGGAAAAGGCCGCGTCGGAGTTGAGCTCGAGCTAAAGCTTCCTCTTAAGTAGTAATATGGCGAAGGCTCGCTTTTATGTCAGACGAAAACTCTTGGAGAAGTTACAGCAAATGAGTTTCAGGACACTTCCGCCTCTAGCCCTTTGTCCAATTCGGTCTGTCCATATCCCCGCAAGTTGTTCTCTGGAAACACTTCAGCCATTAGAGCAAGTAGCCTAGCGAATTCGAGGCTAAATCGAATTGGCCTAGCAATCCACTCAACAGACTCGCGATTGAATTACGGTGCGGGAAGTCAGCCACCAGAAATGTAATTTTCATCTTCGTCATGTTATAGTTATTCTATCTATATATGTTACTGTCGCGGATACTTCCCTGTTTTCGTGTGCGTGTATGTTTGTGTGTGATTTAAACACACGGCTCTAAAGTGCAACTGGAACGTAACCAGAAACAAAACCGAAAGCATAATGTAAACCACGTCAAAGTAAATGTTTGCTTTCTTTAATTTTTAAATATCGCGAGTGATGGAAAGTTGAACAAACTGCCCTTGCAAAACCAACAGATGGAAAGCGAAAAACTTCGAGAGCTGACCAACAAGGCAAACAGCCTACCATTTCACTTAGATAGAAAGACACTGTGGTTGGATTTCAGTTTTTCGGCCTCTAAACCCCAAAGCCAAACAAGCAGTGTCGCGTGATCTGCGAGTACATTGTAAGTTGATGCTTCGGGAAAAGTCGCAGCTATTCCAAGATAACGGAACCTTAATTTTTAAACTTTGAAGGGCTGCTTTTAAACACTGTGGCGCTACCTTTTGTTAACGTCTACTTATCAATCCGTTTCCATTATTTCGTGTATTGCAATCACGGAACAAATTACGCCACATTAAACCCTATATTAAGAAAGAAATGTCTGCATCGACTACGCATATTTATTTATCTATAGTGCTGCTGGTCATTACCGGTTACTCAACTAAAATCTCAGTACGTTAGCTCTTGTGAAGACTAGAAATTGTGCTTCGCAAAAACAATGCTTGCAGAAGCCATCTTTGAGCGCAGAGGAAAAAAGAATCTGAGGACCCCTAAGCACTTCTTGTGAGTTGTCAAAACGAAAACAATAATCTCCAATTGAACGCCGCCGAGTTTTTCGCTGCAAGTAATGTGTCATAGCGGTACGTGCTACTTGAGCCAGCAAGCAGCAGCAGCCTGCAGTGGCAACGCCTCATGCCACCGACATCCTGCGCAACGAGAGACCGAGGAAGCAGCAGCGGCCACCAAGGTCGGCAGGCGCGTATAGCAGCTAAGCGGGGGTGAGAGAGAGAGCGAGAGAGCGAGAGAGCGAGCGAGAGAGAGAGATGCGGACCACGTGCGGGCTTGTGAGAGTGAGGGTGACGAGGCGTCGCGGCGATGCCCTCTCCCCTCACGCACCACCTGACGCACTATCAGAGCAACAGGGGTTCCCTTTCGCCCATTCTGCTCCGTCAAGGCATGCTCATGACGTGGCGTCGCAGCCAAGGGGAACTGAGGTGGCGTTTGGCGGCTAGAGAGCGGCGCCGGCTTTTTCGCTCAATGGGCCATTTGGAGCTTTCGCATAAAAAAAAGAAAAAGAAACAGGTTCATTTTCTGTGAACATAGCTATGCTGTTATAAATTACAGATTCTCGTATTCTATAAGGCATTGATAGTGACATTGGTCTACAGTTGAAAGATGGGGAGGAGAGAGAGGAAAAGAGCACATAGCACAGCACACACATCGTCAGCTACAGTCCGTCACTCTTGTATGGTAGGTGCCATCAATGTCTCCTCCCCATCTTTCATCCCCCTCCTCCCTCTCCCATGTGTAGGGTAGCAAACCGGTCGAGAAAAACTGGTTAACCTCCCTCCCTTTCCAACTCCACTTTCTTCTTCCTTGGTCTATAGTTTGTGGGAATGCATGTGTCCACGCGAACGCCTTCCCAAACATCAAACACGTACGTTGCACCGAAAAACAGACGTTCACTATCGTAGCAGTCAGTAACGAGCTCCGGTAACTACATAATTAGCAAAACTGTGCACACCTTGCGCACTTTGTGCACTCTGCGAACGCCTTGAGCCTAGATATTTCGTGATTTGTTTCGACAGCCACGCCGACATGCGGTAAGAAATGTTGATTCGCCGTTCTACAGAAAGGTAGGAGATGTGTATGCATAAAGTGTGTAAAATTCAGACAGATTTACAGATTGCGTACGTTTCATACGCTTAAAGCGCGTGGAGCTGCGATAGAATGCAAACCATGAGTTGATTAAATGTCCGTAGCGAGCTTTTTAAGATTTAATGAACTACACTTATACAGATATGTTGTATGTACTGATAAATATAGAGAGAAATAGCAGTATGTATAAAATTCTGGGGTGTTCTACGGAGTGCCTAATTTACCAACCTAGTGTACATTTATACGAGTATAGATGCCGACTAGTGAATAACTGATGGTATGAGCAGAGAATGTTGAGCGCTCGGCGTTTGCTAAGCTTGAAGTTGCTTCTCCAAGGACATAATATTTGTTTCACTATTGTTACCATTTCTTTCCACCGTTCCAAGCTTTTGTAAAAAAAAGGGTACGCAGTCCCTAGTCAAGAGGTTGGTTATGTTGACATCTTGCGCAAGCCAATGTCGACATTTAAGATATTTCTCGTTTGCTCATACTTAACGTGTACTCCTCTCATACACAGCTATCCATCTTTGAAGCATGCGACGTATCGGCGCCAGTTAAAATCTATGAAGTTGGGGATTTATAATGGCTTATAGTTTATGTAGACTACCGAAGCACTCCTTTGTCACTGAAAAGTCTATATGATATACCTAACGGGTATGTGATCTATCGAAAATTTATGAACATCGTAAGATGAATGCATGCATATGTTCACTTTAGTCGTGATTCTTTTTCTAAAGGTTTAAATCAGGCCGTCGTCAGCGGGGGAGGGGGAGGGAGAATAGGGAGGACGTTTCCCCAAATTTCGCTATCCATGTTATTGACCCACAGCCTTTCCACAGCCTTTCCTTTTGTTCGTCTCTCCGCCAACTGAAATTGGCTGTTGCGCACAGTGCCAGAGTTTTGCGCTGGTCGCACTTTGCGTCGCCTTTCACAGCACCATTCCATTTTGACGGGAAAGTTCACCCGCGCCTGTAAATCGTCTGCAAGCGAAAGCCCACTTTCTGGAAACAAAGCCGCGGGGTGGACAAACGCCATCGAACAAAGGCTCGGTTCCCACGCCCCCCCCCCCTTCCGTTTTCTTTTTGTTTTTATGCAGAGGGAGTCATTCGGAAACTCACAATGACCTTTCGTGGAAAAAAAAAAAATTGCATAAGGACTTGGAAGATACTCCACGTATATTGCAAAACTTTGCTGCTTCGGACGTCTGAGCCACACTGTATATTTTTTTTTTATCTCAGCGCCGAGTCAGACCCAGCGTCGCGTCAGGAGAAGCCACTAGAGTGTACAAGTGACTAACAACAAAAGCTTGGTCAGACGAGCCACTCCTGCGCTGGACGTGAATGCCCAAAGCCCGTGGGAGGGTTTTCACAGGCACACCTACGTTGCGAAACACAATACTGTCACCGCGTGCCCACGCGAATGTACGAGTAGGATTCGCCTGTGTGACATTTGAATACCAATCACAGGACGAACTATTGAAAGTGCAGTGGAACAAAAGTGCAGTCTGGCCTGAAGTGTGCGTTTGGCAGGCCGTGTGAGGCATAGAGTAAGTTCCTGCGGAAATAACTAGAGGAAAATCTGCAGCTGCATTCGTTTGAAGGGAATTTCGGGTTGTGCATGGGCGGTGACTTGGCGCAGCTTTGTTGAGCAAGCAGCCTGAAGTTTTCTTAATTTTTTTTTTTTTGTAGTTCAAGAGTGTGGAGTGTTAGGCTCAAAAAAGTAAAGCGTAAAGAAGTAAAGAAGTAAAGCCTAGAAGTAAAGCGTTTTGCGTTCACAACTACTTTATTCTGTCATCTAATTTCGTCGGAGTAAATAAGTACCGACACTTCTGAGTACATGCGTTGCAAGTTCTTGATGACCTAATTTGAAGAACACACCATGCGTGAGGAATTTAGATATTCTAATCAGTTATTTTTATTTTTATTGTTCCGAAAACAATACTGTGGTAGAAATATAAACTGTAAATTAGGCTAATCATAGCCATACAGCAAATGTTAGATGAAAATATTAAGTTAAACCAAGAAACCAGAAGGTTGCGCGAAAAACAAAGGCAGGAAGTCTAGACCCATTCATGCACTAGCCATCATTCCCATGCTGCATGAAGGGCTATACCAGGGATACACGTAGACACTGAGGTAATATTTAGGTCTAGTGTTCTTTCTTTCTTTAATTTGAAACTATGGGGTGTCATGAATGAGCCCACTGTTATTTCGCGTTATCGTTTCCAATTTTTTTAAAGTGAGAGATGGATGCGCATAGGCTGTGATAGCATGTATCCTCTTGAAATGAGAAACGACGAAACGTAAAGATTGATGGCGGTCAGTTAAAATGTCTTAGCAAAAAAAAAAGATACTCCTTTTGCTACATGGATCGCCCCCGCATTGCGCGTGCGATCTTGATTCCTGCACACGCGAACAAGGCAGCTGGCTGGGCAGCAACTGTATTGGTGTACAAAAGTAATGCTTTCCTAAAATGCTTTCTTTTGCTGAACAACGAACGCATTGCTGAATGAATAATGACAAGTGATACTGCGTCGGTGAAACTTTCATGATGTACATCCAAGTTTAAGAGCGGCGGGAAGTGAGACACAGTGGCGGTTCACATTATAAGCGTGTGCGTGCGTGTGCGTGTGTGTGCGTGTGCGTGCGTGCGTGTGCGTGTATGCGCGCGTGCGTGCGTGTGTGTGTTTGTGTGTGTGTGTGTGTGTGTGTGTGTGCGCGTGTGTGTGTGTGTGTGTGTGTGTGCGTGCGTGCGCGTGTGTGTGTGTGTGTTTGTGTGTGTGTGTGTGTGCGTGTGCGTGTGTATGGGGGGGGCATGGAAGCCTATGCCAATGGGTTCCAGTGTTTCGTGCTTTGTTACAAAATTTTGTGCTACTCGTTGCTATGTAATATTCGTAGATTTATTTGTAACGGAGTCGGGATCGCGTCACGCCGCTCAAGCTTTTAGTCCCGTACTCTTCCTATCCAAAGGGTATAAAGTTGATTGATTGATTGATTGATTGATTGATTGATTGATTGATTGATTGATTGACTGATTGATTGATTGGCCGTGGAGACGATAAATGGTCAGTGAAGGCGATAGCCAAGAGCCAGCACTGTACGTTGGGTTGCGCTGTGTGCAAAATGGAGAACTCTTGTTGGAGCTACTGACCATGTTCTGCTACGAACGGCTCGTGTAGAAGCGACAGTAGCGATGGCATATACATGAACCACTCTTTGGCGCTGTCTTATTCCCTTTTTTTTTTCTTCAATCAGCAGACGTGTTCTGCGCAAGGAAGTTTCCAGCGCTCGCGCTGAGCCTCTCGGTGGCCGCGACGCGGCTCCTTTTCATACAACTCGATCACCTGTTTCAGCGGTGAACTTCTGTTTGAACCACGACACTTTGGACGCGGTCGACTCGTCTTGCCCGCGCAGCCAGTTGTTGAAGGCGAGTGGTGTTCGTGACAAAACGAGCGTCCCCTTCGAAATGGCATGGCCGCTATCCCATCTAGTTGTCTCTTCTAACGGTTTGCCGTTCTCGGCTGCCGCTGCGTGAGGGTCGTCCATGGTGTAATGCGTCTGCTGGGAGCTCCCACCTGGCCAGACCTGGCCTGGCTTCGCCGTAACAGCTATTAAAAGTCGGCTGGTCTAAATGATACTTGTGTCACACTTGAGCCCCGTGTCTGAGTCTGTGAGAACCGTAAATGTGAGCCAAACAAGTATGTTATGGTCAGAAAGAGCGTGACAAGGTCGTGCCGCCAGTTTGACTGCCTGCGTGCATTGTATCCAGTATTATACGGTAATTGCAATACGCATACGCGAAGCTAAGCCTGCCTGATAAGCGCAGTTTGGCTCGTGCTTTAGATGAGCTCGAAAAAAAGTGCCGGCAATTCAGAGGCTTATAGGGGTGTCAGCCTGATACTACACATAGCGTCGCTTTCGCAGACCGCGCGTGGACGCAGCTGCACGGACCATTGCCACTTGTGTTCCTGCCAGCGCCTATCAACTGTCATACTCTGGCGCGACCTCCGAGAAAAGGCCGTTTTCTTGAACAGCAGTTGTCAGTCAGCGAAATATATGCAGAATTACTAAACTATGAACGGAATATAATCGCAACAAAAATATCATAAAGAAATCCTAAAGCTTGGCTCCTATGATTTATAGTATCCTTTCCTTTGATCTTGTCGGAATCCTACCCTTGTCCCTTGCCCACAGCGTAGGGTAGCCAAGCGGACTCTTGACTTGTTTTGTCTGCATCATAATGATGAACATGTGGACGTTGTAATTGTTGTTCTTGTTTTGTCTGCGTCATCATGAAGAACATGGTGACGTTCCAGCGTTGAAAAATGAAGCGTGTGGCTGATTGCAAAGAAAGCTACATATTCTCAGCGCAAGGATGTACGATACAAATCTAGAGCAAGCGTCGACGAAAGAAATTACAAGATAACGAGAAGCGTTTTACATGAAGAAAAAGAAAGCAAATATGTATTGTGGAAGTTACCAGCAAATAGCGAGCGTAACTGTTGCGAACGGCTGGAATTTATTGCTTAGGTGTGTGAGCTTGGAACTACGCGCAGAGTTTCATGCCTGTCAGAAATGTTAAATTCAAGCAATGTTCCTTTTCACTGAAGCTGACGCGAGGCCCGCTGGGAATAATAGTGTGGGTCTAGGAGGCCGTCAACTGCTAAAGCACTGACTGTGATTGCAGGTAGAGGACTGACAGATTGCTGTTTCCGAATGACAGCTATTCTGTTTCTTTTCCACTGAAGGCGACCTTCGGGCTTAAATAAAAGGTTACCAAACCTATGATAGAATGGCAGGCCGCAACCAATATCCTTCAGGTATCACAGCGTCCTTGCAAGGAAGGTTATGAGAATAAATAAAGAAAGGAAAACAAATACTGTACATCTTATTGTGTGAAGGGTGGTCAATAGCACAGCAGCGCTATTGAGAGAGAAAACATTGGGAGCTTTCACTGAAGACCACGAATTATCCGTGCTCCAACGCGGAAAGATAGAAACAAGCATGCGGCATATTCTCAAACAGGGCAGAAGTGCTAGCAATGCATCTGAGCCTCTGTACTTGCACTTCTGCAAGAACTCTTGCTTAATTATCGCTGAGGTGCCCATTTCATATTTGAATACTTTGTGCACAAATATCCCAGGCGCGACGTAAGACTGCGGCGTTACGTAATAATACTATCATAATTACGTACTTGTTGCATTAGTTAACGCCGTGATACATGCGGAAAGCATAACTGAAGTACTTCGACAGGTATCAAAAGCTGCAAGAAGTCTTCAAGAGCTTTGCACGACGTCTAAAGCATGGCATCGACGAACTGCATATAGTCGATGCCAAAGCTCCTCGTATATCCATATCGTCGATGCCTAAAGCAACCATCAGGGCATGGACGAACTGCATACGGGAACTATGTGCCTCGAAAGCAGAGGAGCTATATTCAATTACGTTGGCTAGGGGCGCTGAGGTATGCTTGTAAATTTATTAACAGCAGATGAACAAGGAAAGATTGTGCTGGGAGTCACCGTTTTGACGACGGCAGTTCAGGCAGGCCCTGAAAGGCCCTGAAAGGTCCTCAAGGAAACTCCTTTTGCCGAAGCATAAGCTACGCGAATAGACTTCACTTGATTGTTTTTAATACATAGTGTTTAGGAGATGTTGGCGCATTTAATTCGCCATGGCTATTCCTTTTCACATAGAGAGGTAAATACTAAAGGCCACGGACAAGGAAATATTACTCAGAATCACTCTCAAACTCAAGGTCTGCTCATAGAAATAAGCTACACGCTCAGTCGTGTCAGACGAAAATTATAACATTATTAATAAAATAGACATACGAGAAGAAAACAGAACCGAAATGTCAAGGCACAGAATGCAGCACGAGATAAGTTCACACGAAGATTAATGAATCTAGGCAGCATAATGGGAACAAATTCACACCATTTTAAAAACACACAGCCAGCTTACAATGCATGAAAATGATCTACTTAATATTTTCCAAGAATGTCGCTCCCTTTCAGAAGTTTCTGTAGCGCTATTACTGCTCGCCGTTGCAACAGATATGTTGGCCATGGACATAAGACCTTCTTGAGGCTGAAGGGCCTGCGGTCCAATACCATGAACCTGGGTATTAAACGTTGTTGTTGTGTGTTTTGCCATGAACATTCGAGTGGAAGGTGTTGCACATCCTCATTTACGTAACCAAAAGTGCAATTCGGACAACCAGCTTCTGAGATTCCATTCTGAAACGTGCTCAGAATGCGTTCTGTGCACCTAGTACCGAGCCGCAGATAGTGAATCAGCGTTTCGAAGGTTGTGCTCGTAACCGATGTGGGCGGGATTTCAAATTCAAGGAAACCATCAATGTAAATTGAACCTGAAGATTTCGAATTCTGATCAAACCAGGTTGCTGTGCTACCACTGGCTGAAATCTGTTTTAGTATATGCCGCAGTTTGTCATGTGTTAAAGGAACGCCAGGTGAGACGTAGACCACATGCGCTTGTCGAACTGCCTTGTGCACTGCTACATTCCCAGGGATATTGCCGTGGCCCGGTATCCACTGAAACATTATTCTCCCAGTAGATAGGTCTCCCTTGTTCATCTCATGTTAATGAATTTAAACAAGGATAACGTTCAGTTCTCGCCTGTTATAGATGCCACAATTTCCACGCAACGCTGGTCCTTAGTTCCAGAGATGTAATCACGAAATATCTCCAAACATTCCTTCGTCGTAGCTAATTTTGAATCACTTTCAGCGATAATCTTTACATTTACCCTCTTTTCCCTTCTGACAAATTACGCGTCGAGTGAACCTCTAAAAATAAAGATATCCAAGCTCGATACGCCATCTCGAATCGCCATTCCGCCAATATGAATATGCAAAACGTTATATCTTACTTAAACATTTTGTTTTGCACATATAGTTGTCGACAGCGCAGCACTGTTTCATAAAGTTGTTTTTCCAGCTTGGTTTATACCGGGAGCCATATTCACAATATGGACATATGCTGCTCTGCGTGCACCTTCCTCATCTCTGTACAGCTCTGAGAATAGAAGGCCATGACCGAAAAAACAGAAACCCCAGCCTAATCATCCAGTTTTACTTCCCGGTTTTAGGTCCGAAAGCAGTGCAGAGACTAGGAGAGATGCTGTACAGAGGATGACCCTGGGTTAATTTTGATAATCCAGGGGTTGCTTACCGTGCTAAGATAGTTTCAGCAGACGAGTGTTTTTGTTGCACACTGCCTCCATAAAAGCGCCGCCTTTATGGTCGGGTATCAAGCCCCCGACTTGGTCCTCAGCCCCCTCCCCCCCACCCCATCCTCGCCGGCATGCCACACCCACTTGACTACAACGACGGGTTTTGACGCAAACATAAGCAAAACGAAGAAGAAAAAGATTACATAAAAGAAGAGACTACATGTGAATGAACTTCCTTGGAGCTGCCATGCTGGAGAGGCGGTATTGAGTATGCCTCGCTAATCTCGCTGTTGCATAAAAGGGACCCCATCCAATAAGTCTGCGAGTCCTTTCATCGTGGCAAACACGTTTCCAATTTTGCTCGGACGAGAAGAAAAGTCAAGCTACGAACTAAAGCCCTTGGGGAACAGCGTGCTTTAGTGTTTTCTTTGGAAACTTTTTCCAAGTCAGCGAAAAGGTAATGAAGTAAAAAAGAAAGAGGCAAGATACATAACTGGGGACCGCTCGTGTTATTTATTGCTTAGTGTAGCCCGGGCCACGGCCTGAAGCTTCCCTGTAGGACACCCAGATTATTCGTTCGCATTGCAAAATTGAGCATTTTTCTCGTTTTCTACTTAATTTTGCTAGCCGCTTTAAATTTAAGCAGTTAGTAATCCTTTTCAAGGGCTGCCAGGTGCTGCCAACTGCAATATTCTTTTTTTTTCAGTGTCTGAGTGGCTGTGATGTCCTGCAGCATAGCACGAGGTCAGTTATTTGCTTGTGGAGGCGTGTCTCGTGAATCGAGCTTTGAGCACCTAATAAAGGGTCACCAAACAGGAATATGAAATTAGCGATGTTAGTCAGTTAGGAGGCGGCTCTCAAAAGTACGGAGCTGGAAGACCAGCTCTGGGCCGTGCGGCAAGCCGAAGACGCCGCCCTAGTCCAAAGTCTTGGAGCCGCCTACTGAGGCCACCACAACCACAACTGCCGGACCATTCTTTTTAATAAAGTTTATTCCTGTTAAACCTTGCCGGACGTACAAGAAAGTTGCATCCATCCATCCATCCATCCATCCATCCATCCATCCATCCATCCATCCATCCATCCATCCATCCATCCATCCATCCATCCATCCATCCATCCATCCATCCATCCATCCATCCATCCATCCATCCATCCATCCATCCTCCTCCTTCTTCTTCTTCTTAAGAAACTTAAGAACTTCTTGTGAGTTGTGAATGCGAAAGCATTAATATACAACTAAACACTACTTAGTGGTCCTTCGAGTTAAGAACCAATCGCGTGCAAAGGAAGCGATTTTTGATTTGGGCTTACAGATGCGGAGTTAAAACGTAAACGAAAGCTTGCCCGGTGAAGGAACGCGGGGATAACGCAGGCTTCCGAGAGCGAGAGCGAGGATGACGTGGCGTCGCGGCGATGCCCTCCCTCCTGACGCAATAGCGCGGCAGCAGGTGTTCCCTCTCGCCCGCTCTGCTACGTCGAGGCCCGAGCCAGCAAGCGCGAGCAAGCGTCACAGTCACGAGCGCGCGCGCTCGTTACGTAGCGTCGCAACCAAAAGTAATTCGGGTACCGTTTCGGCTGCTACAGACGCCGCCGGCCTTTTTCGTTCAATGCGACATTTGACGCTTTCGCACCAAAAGGTCTTTGTTGCCGAGGGCGGAGGCTTTGCATGCCAGGAAAGACTCAAAAGCAGGTGATGAGAGGCGACGGCACCTTGACGTTCTCGCACCAGCTCCTCGTGACGTCACACACATTTTGACGCCATCTGCATGGGACTAGTTCCTATTATATTGATAACGAAAGGCTATATAGCGTCACGAAGCGAACGAAACTCGGGCTCAGGTCTAAGTACAAAAAGATGTTTTGAAACTTGTGGTGCCAAAGTGACGTAGAATGTCTGCCGTTAGGGTGGAGTGAAAGAAAAAGAAGTCCTTGCTCAATATACCTCCTTAGGGATCAGCATTTTCCCGCCACACGAACGCTAATAACTCAAAAAGAGAATTGACTGGAATAAATTGACATAGTAAAGCTCTTTAATCTTTTATGGAACCCCGGTTTAAGATTACTCCGGGAGCTATCCCTTTGGCTTTTCTCGTGGATCCTCTTTTGCTTTGGCAGGTGGAATGAATGAATGAGAATGATTATTTAATTCAATCAGTTTCTTTGCTGATGATCTATTGGTCAATCAAACTAATATAACCAAACTGCCGAGGTACCTTAATTTTACCAAATGTAACCTTAACGTGTTTTATATTCCTACCAGGGCACTCAGCGTGGTAGGAGTGCTAATGGTAGTTGCAGCTGGAAAGTTGATTCAGTTTGGCGACTGAGGCTAGAATTCACTCCGGGTGATTGTATGCTCACTTCAGTATGCTAGCACACGTGCAACAAAAAGGGCTCTGCTAGGAATGGGAAAAGCAGGTGTAAAGCTCCCTTGCGTTCTACGATGGACACTTCTTGAAACACAATGGGTTCCAGCTATGCGTGCAGAGAACCCATTTTCTATAGACGATGACATAAAGAATTCGATATTTCCCTGTCTCGTTGCGTGAGGAACAGAAGGGTGAATGGTCACGCCCGGTCTTTAGCAGCCAAACTGCAGTATAGGTAAAACCGCATAGATATTCACAGGTGTCATCTACCAGAACTCGAAGCGACCCAATGTGAGCAACGAGCGTATGCTTTTTTTTAGCTTGATTTCTCTTCACAGTTTTCCCTTTTGGAGAATGTGACAGTGTTGCGTATGCGAGAACATCGGGTTCATCGTATCCAGCCACGCCGACATGAAAGGGAATCCATTGAAACTTGGGCTTGTAATATTTGCTGTTGAAGTCCTTCGCAGACGCTTGCGAAATACGCGGCAACTCTCTGGAGAGTAAATCGCCACATAGTTACTGCAGTGCAGGCTTCTGGAAATATTTGCCGTTGAGGTGTTTCATTGACGCTTGCGACATGCGTGGCCATTTTCTGGACGGTAGATCGCAACACGGTTGCCGCAATGCAGGCTTCTAGTTGTTGCAATGCAGGATTCTGCCAAGGAATATTTTACGTCTTGTGCGTACGAAGACTTCAATTTGCGCAGAGCAGCCCTAGACCACTGTCGAAAAGACAAAGCGCTCCAACCGTCCAACCAGCTAGATAAACTGAAGAAGAGAGAGTATAGAACGTAGCCCCCCCCCCCCCCCCCCCCAGTGTTCCGCATTCACTCTGACAAACACATCTATGAATACATCAAGGTGGTTTTGGTAGGTTGTAGCCAAATACTGCAGAACGAGAGACCGTTTCTGCAAACGAACTAGAAGGCTTTGAACGCAGCCGGGGTGGGCTGATGTAGTAGAAGATTGTCCTGTGCGTCGGGGTTTTCTCTTGTCCCGTCTTGAAACTGCACTTGCGAGTATCCATTTGTTGGGTTGTGGTAGATGCTGCCATCTAGTGTACGAACCACTGTCTGTGGATATTGTAGTGGCATCTATGTGAAAGCCTGGCGGGATAGTTTTACAGAACGGTGAGTGGTTGGTGATCTTGCAAGGCGTGAGCTTCTCCTACTTCGTCAGATAGATGTCGAAGAAACACCACTGAACGTGTGGTTATACGACTCCTCGTCAGGCCATCTCGCTCTTTCCGCCTGGCTGCAGCGCAGATCATATCGTCGAACATTCAAGGCGTGTTTTTCTGCTGTCTCTGTCTGGAAGTAACGCAAGCATAAGCTAAGGCGCAACGCGTATTCAACACTGAATAAAAATGTTAGAGAGCATATTACCCACACTGTATTCCTTTTTTTCTCTCTCTCTGTATAGTACACGTTCAGATTCTTCTTTACGCAGCCTGCAATACCTCCAGGCGATGTTGGTGAGAAATACAGAACAACAAGAAAAGATGAGGCAGTTGGTAAAGATTCCTGGTTTGGAAAGGTACAGGCCAAGAAAACATGGACACCAGGGAAATCACGCTTGTGTATTACTTTCTGCACTTTTTTGTGTGCGCCTTTTTATGCCTACACCTTTTCAAGCGAAGATATTTTATTCTAGCTCCTTGCTTGAAAACTGCTGGGAATGCGGCGGGCGCAGTCGGGGAGAAGTTGCGATGTGAAACGATGTCGCCTTTTCGGTCATAAAAACAAGTCGCTTGAGATGGACATCGCTGTTCAACGCAGAGGAAAGCAAATTATGTGTAATAAAAAATGAGGCAAGAAAAGAAATGCTCTTCAAAAGAGAGCTCGAGTCGCGATGGAAGTTCTGGAAATCTTTAGTCGAGATTATTACTTTCCGTAGGACATCGGTGTCGAGGACACACGCAGAGGAAATGAATGCGGATACGTCCGGTGCGGGAAAGAAAAACGAGACCCTATTGGCCGTCGAAGCGTCTCCCGCGTCTAGCTTTTCGTCCACAAATTACCGCTATATGTAGAAGTCAAGGGAAACAAACTTTGCAACGTTCGTTTGTAAATTGAGCAACACGAATAACTTGCCTGCGGTAAGAAGATATTTCTTTATTTGCAGCACCTTTCCTTATTTCTTTTATTTATTTATTTATTTATTTAATCATTTACTTTGCTTCAGGGAGCCAGTGCTGGTAAAGAAGCTACAAGAAGAGAAGCCCGATATGGTACTTTTACTTACCGTAACTTTGTTCCCGTGTTGCTAAAAGCAAAAAGCCTGGGGACGTCAATTGAAATGACAAAAAAAACTCATTCAACGATACACGTGTGTGAAGAGATATAATGCGACTAGCATGGAATTTATGAACATTTTTTTCTTTATCTTTTGCGGCAAAAATACTGGCTTTCCTTTTCTGGCTGCTTCGAGAAGGCTCCATAGCAGTGCCCTCAAAGATGAAATAACATTTGGAGACGCCTCTCGCGAGTGTGTAGCAGCTGCACAAATAAGGTTTCTATATTGCATCAGGCATGCTTTTTCAAAACTATGTTAATAAAACCGCTACAGACACAAGACGGGAGGAAGACAACAACACGGGGCGGTACTTGCAACTGAATCTTTATTGAAAAACAGTATGGCTTTTATAGAAGATGACACGTGTAACCCAACCAATGGTAAACGGGAAAAAGTAAAAGACCAAAAAAAATTTTTTTTGAATATAGCAGAATCTGCTCGGAAGATTAAAAACAAAAAGGTCTTTACAAATTTTTTTTGTCTTTTACTTCATCCTGGTTACCATTGGTTTTCGGATTACACGTGCCACCTTCTATAAGAGCCATGCTGTTTTTCAATAAAGATTCAGTTGCAAGTACCGCCCCGTGTTGTCGTCTCCCTCCCGTCTTGTGTCTGTAGTGGATTTATTCACGACGTCTCACCAACTGGCCTGCAACTTTACCTAGCTAAATTTCAAAACTCTTCCTGGGAATGTGCCAGCGAAGACAACCATATGGAATATCGCTTTTTGTCATGTTGCAAATGCTTGAACCAAGAAGCCGAATGACGTATCTAATGATGACGCTTGATCGCAGACGAACGCTACACTATACGGGCATACGGTAACGCCCCTCCCACTACCCCCCCTACCCACAGCTTGGGTCGAAAATTTCATTGAGCGTATTCAGTGTGCTCATGGCAGCAAGTGCACCTCATCTTAACAGCGAAGCCTCGGATTGGACTATGCCTTTCCGACTAACGAATGCATTTTTCGAGCATTGTAACGGCATGTTCTCAATTTCCGGTCAGATGACGTACGTTTGCGACGCACTGACTTTCGCTACAGTGCACGTTTGATGCTTCAACTTCATTTTACTTCGGTCACAGCGAAATCGTTGCGGTCGGCAAAGTTCTTAGTAAAGCCAATGGCAGCAAGGTTCTGTAAATGCAATGGCGCGACGAGAGAGTGTCGTTTCATGAAGAAACGCAATTATCGAGAAATTACAAAGCCATCTTGCGTGTTTTTGTATGTTTGTTGTGGCTTATCTTTCGACAGCTGTTCTTGTGGTGGCTTGCTTGCGCTGCGGTCTTGTTCTTCACACGACAGGGAAGCTGCAGCAGTGCCATAATACGCGGTCGCTGTTACAGCTAGGAGTCCCTGTTCTCATTTGTTATGCCACACAGCGAGCACGGGCAGAGCCGGACATTATAGACGTCCCTCCTCGTACGTGGATATCGAGGAGTAGGGGAGAAGGGGAGGCGATGAATCAAAGTGACGCAAGAAGAGCCGCAGCCCTGTTTTATACGAATAAATTACTCGCAAGCGCGGCATTATGGCCAAAAAAGTAATCAGCACCAGGCCGAAGCTGAGACGCCGCTTCTTTCAATCTTTCACCACTGCTGAAGTTCTATCCGCGATTCCCCAGTGCCATGTACGCCACGGAAGAGAACGTCTGCTATGGCAGACGATGACGTAATTTTTGCGTTGTTCGACAAGGAACAGCACTCAAAGAACGTGGCAGGAACATCACACTAACTAAAAGCTGACAGAATATGTACAAGGCACTCTGTTACTGGTGAGTGTGTGCGGGAGTAGTGTTTGCGACCGATGTCACAACAGCTGGTCGGTGCTAATGTGATGCCATGCACAAGTACCGACACCCACGCAGTAATGATCACGCTCATCAGTATTCAGAATGCATGGTTTCTACGTATTCGTGCTGGGGGCTGGGCTTAACAAGTTTAAAAAAATTCGTTAGCTTTGTCCTCTTGTCCTACAAAAAAGGAAAAAAATAATAACAAATAAACTTACAAACAAGGTTTACGCACAAGCCTGTGTTTTTCGAAAATGTAAGAGGCAGAAGATATGGGAAAAGTGCTTTACTACAACTGTTTGTGTAACGATATGCATCATATTATGATGTGTGTAGAAATGCAGTGGGACAGCAATTACTTTGGTTTTAAATAAATATTTTTCTTTACATGTTGGCGTATATGTATTATATCTAGAGTGGGGAAAATACTCTGATCTTAGTTGATTCCGGTTTAAATTTCGGTATTTTAGTCACATCAGAGCACCACGTAAAGGCCCTTTGAAACTCCCTTTTTTTTTCAGCAAACTTATATGGTAAATGTTGCTCTCCTATTTTTTTCTGCAAATTTATGTGCGAAATGTTGCTCTCATAAGAAAAGAAATCCCATGGTGTGAGTGTTCTATTTCGGCCTACTTCGTAGAAGACGTCTGTTAGTAGAAGTCAAATCCTGAAAAGGGAACACAGCAAATATGGCACACAAAAAAAAACTAAAACTTGCGGAGTACTCACACTCGATAGCCTACATCGAGGCTCCAGCAATATTCCGAACACGCGCTCCTTTCTAAGCCTTAAACGAGATTATTTAATAATATGCGAAGGGCGCGACCGGGAAAGCAGCGAAACGTGCGCCGAAAGTTAATCCTTGCGCGCTCAAAAGCGTCAGACGCACTCGCTCTGACTAGATCCTCTTAGCAGCGAATTTATGGCTGAGCCAATGTGGGTTGTAGTTTTCAGGCGGGCCGGTGGAGCCAGGGCTGGGCTTAATCATGCAAGGAACGACATGTTCATGCAAATGCTATGAAAACATTTACTACGTAGGGTACTCAGGAGAATATATATGGCGAGGAAGTTGCGACGGAATTCATTAGCTTACTTTTTCATTTCTTTCTATTTGTTTTAAGCGAATTCATATATACACCTTGTGGAGCTCGAGGTCACAATTATTCTTCGGTGTCAGCGAAACAATACGACTAAAGTAAAATTGAGGCCCGTAAATTACTGACGAACTTTGTGGGAAACAAGAAAATGAGTAAGGTTGCCGGGCAGTTTTGGTAGCTCTTGAGTACCTCTAGCGGCTTTGCCGATGACGACTTACTTTCTTTATTCCCTCCGTTCTTCGTACTCCAATTCAGCGTTGCACCAATGCTGCGTACAATCTCATTTCCGTAGGTCAAAGGTAAAGCCCTTGCGCAATACGGGGATGCGGAACATGGGGAGGGGATGATCCATACACTCTTAAGCAAAATTACACCCTTTGCGTCGTATCTTGTGACGCAACAATAACCGTCATCTGTCTTGCCCACATTTCCTTTCTTTAACGCTGCGAGCGCGGTACTTCCAAGGCACGAATGGCATGCGGGTTATCAGCATGACAGAGCACTCTCGACAGGAAAGTAGCGAGCGCAGAGTTTTCAAGAAAGCAAGCGCAAGCAAGACAGATGACGATTATCGTTGTGTGGCAAGATACGACCCGAAGGGTGTACATTTGTTAAAGTGTGTAGGGCTCAGGCTTAGAAATAAGCGCCACAGATAGATCTGAGAGAAACAGATAGGTAGGCTAATGTTGCACGGCCAACGTATCGATCACCGAAAGGAACGGACAACCAAGGCAAAGAAGCTTCGCTCGCCAACAGTTATGTCGTAAGGCACCCCTTAGCGAGCGGAGGAAACAGTTTACAATAGCTCACACCATGATTTCTGTCACCCAATTTGCGGCTCAGCTGAAGTCACACTTGTCCGGCTTTTGACGTGACCATGGGAGCTCGCTTGCTAGAACCCAGAGGCGCATGTGGTTCTCGCCACGCGCACGGCCATGGACAGAGCTTGGCTGAAGGCATCGGGTGGTACACAGGGGCGCGCGTCTCTTATTGTTCAAAATTACTGTCGGGCCATTTTCGTAGCTTGTCCGGGACGACGGTGTCGGCGCGTTTCAGTACGCACACTCAGACTGCCGTATCGCCTGCTGGCAAGCACTGGTTGCCCGTACGGCTTCGGACAACCTATGCAGTTGCGGTAGCTTTCTGTACGCTGCGGAAAAAAAATCGAATGGCCACAAACGGTTACCTTAAACCACTTAAACCAAGACATTTATACGAATACATCGAACACGATCTTGTAGCGGTAGCGTCACTCGAACTTTGTGCAGAAAACGAGAAGACCTCACAATGGACCGCATTCCTTACTTATTTAAAGCGAATAGCTTTCATTGGCTGTTTCGCCCGTTTTCGTGGTCAGCGGCGATCGGCGGCCCTCTATGGTCGGACTTGTGAGACAAAGGCGGTGAGGGAAGGGCGCATGCCCTCTCGGAATCGAGTTGCGGGGATCCGCAGGGAAGGGGGACGGTCCCTCGTTCATTCGTTCGGGCTAATCGCTTACAATGACAATCATCCTGGATGGTATCAGCACATTTTTTTTTTTAAAGTAGCAAGCTTGTATGCAGGGACGCGATATGATGATATTCGAGGAGGCCAGCCGATTACAAGGCACGGGCGCGTGATTTCAGAAACTGCAGGCTGGTAAAGAAGGGCACGCTTTCATAAATTTCGAGGCAGCTAAGGAAATCGCAACAACACGCTTATACGGCAAAATGATCACAGGACGCTGACCAGGAAATAGCTACGCAGAATGCGCTTAACGGCGAGAAGCTTCTAAGATCAATGTCAGTTATGCAGCGTAAAGCGCCTAAATTATTTACCGTCGTTTCAATATCTTCACAAGGCAATGTAACGGCCATGACTGTCGAAATCCTGCACAGCGAGCTGACCATTTTTTTGATTATGGGGTTTTACGTGCCAAAATCACTTTCTGATTATGAGGCACGCCGTAGTGGAGGGCTCCGGAAATTTCGACCACCTGGGGTTCTTTAACGTGCACCTAAATCTAAGTACACGGGTGTTTTCGCATTTCGCCCCCATCGAAATGCGGCCGCCGTGGCCGGGATTCGATCCCGCGTCCTTGTGCTCAGCAGCCTAACACCATTGCCACTGAGAGCGAGCTGACCATTGCGTCATCGCTCTGCACGTGCAGAGGTATATTACCGTTGCTTACTTCGTGACAGGATGGCGTATTTCCCGCTATAGATAAGCAAGGCCAGTATATCAAAAAAATATTTGCATATACTTTCAAGCACCACATCTCCGACTCTAAAAGAACCAAATAACGTATTTGAAGAAGTGAGCTGTGCTTGAACCCTGTTCACCACATACGTCTCGTGAACCTACGAATACACGCGTTCTGGAAAACTGATTAGCATTTGCTAAGCGTACTTGAAAAACAAAAGCGCTTCAGGATAGTTGTCTAAGCCTTCTTTTGCGGCCCCCCTCGTAGAGCACCTTCCATTCTTGCATTTCTTTCGAAAGAACATACTTAAACAAGACGAATTTGAAAATGACTTCACGCTTTCCGAGTATACACTGCACGTTAGTTACCTCAGATTTCGTCCTGGTACGAGCAATATAATAAGGTGCTGCGCCAGAGAGTTCCCTTTTAGCGAGAAAAAAAAAGTAGTTGCAAATGTCAAACGCTTCAATTCCTTCTATGGCTATCATCACTATACACGTAGAAGATGCAGTAAACGTGTTAGAATTATCCATTCATCAAAGAGAATGAATTGGCCCCTGAACACTGTATTTCATAGCGTAGACGTAGCGCAGGGCTGTTGTATATGTGCTCCTACTCCCAGTAGGAAAACATCCTTAGCCACAGTAATGCATAAATTTTGCAGCGCATATCCAGAAGTCTCGTAACCAAATTAAAAGCTCGACTTCATCGGATTCCCTTTAGCACTAACGTGATTTATAGTTCTTTTTCGCTTCTCTGAAAGGTTACGTTCATGTTCTCTCGAACTAACGTTCACTGACCATAATGGCGATTGGTTCGAGAGAAGCAACGACAAGAACTACTGGCCTCTAACCTAATTAGACCCGAGAATGCAGTGAACGCTGGTCGCCAAAGCATATATCGATAGTCTTCTTCTGAGAGACTAAATAATTGCTCTGAGAATATCAGACCCACGGTCACGCTATTCTCGTCATACGAGAAAGCCTTTACAACGCCTAATGTCCTTACCTTCCTATGCATGAACTTTCATGCCTGCCTTTCTTTTTTGTATAGTTGACTTGCAATTAACGCTCCAAGCTATAGGTTAAAGGCGGCCTAATTCTCTTAACGAAGATAATATTTCGTAGGAGCCTAACTTGCTGCCTAGCTTGCGCCGTACCCCGGGCACTGTTTCGAATCGAAGTATTCGATTTGATAATTCAATATGCAATTTCTAGAAACACTAGTCCTAGATTAATATGCGGAACTTCTATATACAATTATATGGGCCAGTCCTGTCACGAAAAAGGTTCAATTAATACGGGCCGCTTGAAGAAAAGTGGCTTACGTAATCTGATCAAACTGTAATGACGACTTACTCGCAGCTCAGCTACAGGGTGAACCTTTTTACCGGACATGTCAGTACATCTTCACCTGATCACGAGTTTAGCCCCGACGGCGCTGCCGACTTGGAGAGAGAAAACAACCCCCGGCGGCGGCTTCTTTTGGAATCCTGGAACATTCAGAAGACGCCGGGTAACATCAATAGTTCGTCAGAAACAGCTCCGCTGTTTACTCTCAATGTTTACGAAAAATGTCTGCGCACCTGTCAAAGCGCCAGAAAACGCATACAGGCACTGCTACGCCTCACGCTATCTCATCCCTGATGAAGGAGCCGGTGGGGCTCCGAAACCTCAAAATAAAATTTGGCTGGAGCTTAAAAAAATAAATTTTGGTGGGAGTTTTCCTTCTCTTCAATGCAGTTGTCCCCAACCAGGCAGACATCTGCAGAATGTTTACCTTTGATATCTTCGTTGTGCGGCGAAGGAAATATCAAAGGAGACTTTATTTTTTTTTTCAGTCTATACTGAAGGATTTCAGTTTGACTGTGAGAGATAGCACAATTCTATTCCTGGAACTGGGTCGCTTACACCAGTTGCAAAATAAAGCAAAGTGGACTTATCGGCTAATGAAAATAAAAAAAAAACATCAACATCTTGCTTCTTTTGTGATACTGTTGATGTTATTTAGATGTGCGATGCGATTACAATTACTAATTTTTTTTTATCAGTGACACAATACCTACATTGGTCTACTTTTTTATTCCGCACTTATATCAAAACAAGCTAATGCCTGTACACTGTAACGGTCGTGGTATTCGGCCTGCAGCATTGTGTACTATTAAAATAATGGCAATATAACGAAATGTGCGTTACACACAAACTAATACTGTAATAAACTGATATACAATCACGCGTATGCATTCCCACAAACAAACACAAATAGCCAAACACACGCACTAATATCAGTATTCTCAGGTGCGCCAGTTTGGGCTGATCGACGGAGGAACCTTTGCAAAACTAAACAGGCAAGAAGCAAGACTTTCATCACATGGCATTCGTGTCTTGAGTTTCACATCCTGGTCACTTCGTTTTCGTTTTATCAGCGATACATGATCAAGAGCCAAGGGAGGGAAAGATTGGTTATTTAATATTACTAAAATAAAGAAAAGGACTGATGCCTCAGTCTTTGCGCGTTCGAGGAAAGGCAGAAACTTAACTAGTTTTAGTAACAGAAACCAATTACTATGCTCGGGCAGTTGAAAAAAATATGTTCAAAAATATATCTTTTTTTCTGCAGTCGCTTCTTGGTTTCTTCCTACACGTGGAAGGACATTCCATATAATTGAATACCTTATAGCAAGTTCTTCAAGGACTCGACTCCTTTAATTATGCACCATGACAAAAACAGCCATATCCCGCTCGCAGTTTGGTTATTCCGTGCACAAAAAAATTAAACTAAAAATTAGATAATTAAAACAGGCGCCGAATGGTGCACTTCGTTGTTTTGTTGTTTATTAGGGTAAGGCGGAGTGAAATGAGACAGGAATTGGCAAGTTGATGCTAGATTTTTATGTTGAACGACAATTGGGAAAAAGATTTAATGTGAATTTTCCTTGGGCCCTTAACTTCTTGGTCTGAGAAAACACTGGCACTGCAAGTAGTCTAAGTATTCAATAAACCATGTTAAACAAGTGTGAAGTGTCTCATCGTGCCCCGACCTCGGCACGAAATGAGACAGGTCGAGGGGGCAAAATAAGACAACCTAAAAAAAACATAATTCACTATTTCCATATGAGGCACTCGATGTAGGTGCCATGGGTCACCAAGCAGGCTAATGGGCCCACTCGCTGCAGGCTCTGCAACCAATCGTCGCACGGCTTGGTGCTCTCTCGTTACGCAACTTCTCGCACGCCACTCACTACCAGTTCCCTTTGGTTTGAGTCGCAGTGTTACTCGCAGAGCACTTTTCCTTAACCTGATTTCACGTTGAATGGATACTTTCGCCTCCGATTCTTGTAGTCTTCCTTTACAATTTCTACATTTTGGGCAAGACTGCGAGCTCCTGCAAGAGAAACCTCGGTAATGGGTCATCTTCGGCAGCTTGAAGGGAGCACGTCAGAGCCTGCATTTTTTCCATAAATCGCATTACTTATAAGCAGATGGTTCTCGAAATGAGAGAGGACCATTATCAGGCTATCGCTAACTGGCATGAACTTATATTTCAGTGGCTTTCAGGACACAGAGGCTTTGCTGGTAATGACCTTGCCGAAGAGCCCACCCAGTCCGCCTATCTAGGAGCCCAACCAGTTCAGATCATCTTATCCAGCAAGAAAGCTCCATTTCATGGCCGATGCTACGACACAGAAATATTAGTCTTCTACCAACCTCCCGAAATGTCATCTAAGTACACTTGATTCATTCCTAAAGGTACAGTGCGATCAAAAGCCTCCCACTCTGAGACGACATTGTTGTGCCGCCTCTGGCTCGGGATGACACTTACAAACCCCTACTCGTTCCGCATCGGAATTGGGCACACGGCCATGTGTGACTCTTCTGGAACAACAGAAACAATCGAAGACATGTGTCTTTAAAGCAAGTACGACATCGAGCTTAACCTTCTCGGAGCATTGAACGGCTGGACTCTAGATCGTTTTCCGAAATGAAGATTCTTGGACCATGGCCGTGCTCCTAGATGTCACAGAAACAAGCATAAGGATTACTACTGCATATGAAGTCTACAGGTCTGTGCGACCGTTTGTAGATTTGGTGTGCCCTTTTAAACGTGCATGAAATTGTTCCCTCTCTCTCCTCTCCCTCTTTATTCATATATCCCCTCTTCCCCAGTGCTGGGTACCAAACCTTACATGCGTCTTGTTAACCTCCTTGCGTTTCCTTTCTTCCGTGTCTTTCTCTAACACGTCTTTCCCTCGGCTATGTTCACCGAGGAATCATCAGTCACACTTAGCAGGTGCAGCAAGAGGCACGTTCATCGAGTGATAACGGCACCGTAAAACAGAAAAAGTCATTGCTACCTTACAATTAGCCAGCCATAACTCATTCTCTTTCTTAATTTATCATATTCACAGGCAGGTGGTACGAGAAAGTAAATGCCTCGGTCCTCCTTAAAGGAAGGCCAAGGTACTGCTGTCCACGGTGCATTAGCTTTAATAATACGCAATAGATTGTGCCATGTCACGTCGCCGAACACAAAGGCCAAATTCGGTTGGTTTACTTGTGCCGGGAAACTTTTATTCCACTGAATATCGCCGAGAACAAAGGCAAGAAGGCGCAGGTGGTGTTGCTTTTCTTTCTCCGTGTTTTATCTGAATCCGCGCAATGTGTAAGCGTACCATATTGGTGCGTACACCATCTTACCTACCACAGTGGCTGCAGCAACGAAATCGCAGGAGAGACATTCTACAAAGATTTATGCATATTGAAAACCTGGAAATCTCTGAAACGCGTAAGCATGCTGTCGTTAGCGTTAAATTGAAGTCGTGCATTAAAAGAGTATGGGTGCGGTAACAGTCGCTGTTCGTTTTCTTGTCAACATTGTTATCAGAAGCTTACGCAATCAAACGTACCATAGTATAGAGGTCTCTTTCTGATCTTTAGAACAACCAACGTCCTTCGTAAAGCGAACCTGCCACAAATCTGAATTAAAAAAAATTATCACGAAATGTGGTCCTTTAATGACTTTTTGTGTGTTGACATTGAAATGACACCCATGTCGTTCCTCTAACATGCCAGCGGGTACAGGTTTACACAATGCCGCTGCCTTCCCAAGCATTCTTATTTCGCTAAATGCCGGCTAGAATATCCCTTGCTCACTTTTTATCGTTAAAACGACACCATAGGTTTTTTTTTTCTTGCCCGCTATCGCTTGCCGGATCCCGTTCTGTATGCGCCGAAACTAGCCTTACTTCGCCACGAGAGGCCACAGCCTCGGCCAATGACGTTGTAGCGCCTCTTTCCCCCAACATCACCAGACAGAAACGGTTTGTGCCGTCACCGAAGATACCTACTATCGTATTGCATTTCCCATTTGAAGACATCTGGGTAAGACTAGTTGTCACATTTAACAGTAAACTTTGAACGGTTGAATGAACTCTACTAGCTGAGGAGCCAGACTGCTTTGCACCGCTCTGCGCTATCAAGAAACTGGAAGCTTCCGCCAAGCCGCGCAGCTTCGTTTAAAAAAAAACCCGGAGTGTTGACCCGAATGCTGGCTCGCTGTTTCGCGCAAGCCATTAGTTCTGAGGTTCGTCGACAGGAGACCATGTTTTCAGTGCTACCGCAAGAGTTGTAGGAGCGACGAAAAAACAAAGGAGTAGAGAGACGGGGGAGGGGTAAGGCAGAGCAAGTAAGAACAAGTTGAGAGCAGCCAAGCTTTCACACGAGATAAAAAAAAATACAAGCTCATAGGAGTGCTAGCGGAATCTCTGTGAGCGCTGGAGACTCGAGGACTCAGACCTGCCAGCGCGACCACAAGGGACCGAAATAACGAGCGACAACTCCAACTTGCTAAGCGCCGTCGTACTATAGAAGACGCTCTAACACTCCGTCACCGTCTTGCAGGCGCCTTTTTTCACTCCGATTACTTCCACGCTGTTCGGTCGCTCTACCTGCAAGGAACTCGATAGATTAAAAAAATAAAAGGATAAAAAACGGGCCCCTGAGGACGTGAGCGGTGCAGACTGTGCAGTCCGGTTCTGGACTGACGCCAGAACCGGCCCCTTTAGCACCGCAAGTTTCGTCACGTGTGATTTCCTTTGCACGTTTTTGTGGAAAGGGAGAGTCGAGAAAGTACTCGTAAAGTGCTTTCTTTTTCCATTCGAGCTTAAAAAAAAATTGTGCAAGAAAGGGCCCTCAACAGTATGGCTAAATGCACCCCTTCACAAACTTTACCTACCCTGAAAGTTGTTCTAAACTATATTTTTTTGTAGCTAAACGAGCCAGTGGCAAAGAAAGACACGGAGGTCAACCACACATGTATCTGGTTTGCTACTATACACGGAGGTAAAGGACAAGATTGCAAGAAAAAAATAAAAAGAAAAGTTGGGAAAGAGCGACCTGCGGCTCGACGTGTGGAAACGTGAGGAATTCCCTTCAGTTGTACAAATGGTCTCTGAGGCTCGTCGGACTCGTATATTGCAGCCATGACCACCTTGTTTACTTAGCCTGCAGTTTATGAAGCCACAGTCTAAAGCTTTTCTTCATCTCTGAAGAAGGTCTTGAGCCCAGATGATATAACAAATTTCAAACAAGATCGCGTTCGATATAATAGCAAGTACAAAAACAGGGGTTCGAATAAAATTTTGAGAGTGGTCTAAAGTACCGATAAGTGTTTGTGTAGCGTTGTAAATCCATTTTTCGCATAGCCCAAGTATGACTACTTTGATATAGACTATAGACTCGTGAATCTCTCACGAAGTTGACTTGCTGTACGCGCAGCATCAGCCCGGAGAACAATTCATCTTCACAAAACAATTTCTATACAGGCATAACTTTCTACGTCTTGAGATATATATCATTATAACTCATTGTTTTTATATTTCTATAAATATATATCGATGTCTCACTAGAACACTTCAGTATCTGCTTTGCTGGGCGGTAACTGGTAATGTTATAGAGGCTCATTTACCATCTAGAGAAGTGCTTTTAGGTGAAAAGGGCTATAGAACGTTACAAAAGCAGCCTACGGGTCAAAGTAGCGAGATATATGCCGTTTAATGTCACGTCGTTGTCGGGACGTGCCACGTACAGCGAGCTTAGTGACCCTGTTACCTCACAGAGCGTGAGGTAACAGGGTCAACCCGCTCGGGACCAGAATGAAGACTGACATGTTATTCACTACACGGAGTGCACGTGGCTCAGATGTTGCCATCATGCACGCTAGTAGCAATCACGGTAGTCGCCTCGCGGCACAGAAATGCGGAACAGTTTTCATTCTGCACTAGGGCTTCCCAGTTTAGCTCCCATCTCACTGTGGCTCAGAGCCAGGAGGGAAGACAAGAAGCAGAGGTAGACTTTGAGAAGTATATATCCCCGTACTGCCTTCACGTAGCTACAATTTGCGAAAGTCGGCAGACGTCCGAGTCTACATATTGGTGAAAAACTTTATCCATTGCATCATGCTGCCTCAAGTCGCTACTGGCAGAAGGTTACCCTCGGTTATCCATGCACAGAGTTCCCGGACTTGTGTTCTTCCAAGTTCCTTCATTTTACGATCCACTCCGACACAAGAAAGTGATCGTACTGTAGACGTGCCAGGCTGCAAGCGACCAGGGGTCTTCGCGAACGAAGGGTTGCAAACTGCAATTGGAAGGGCGCGGGGATCGGGCAGTCGTGCCTCGCTTAAGGCTGCTGGGCCCTAAGCGAGGCCTTGCCTCACTCTTGGTTGTGAGCGACATGTCGATAAGCAATCGTCTTGGTACCGCGGTTATCATTACCCGACATCTAGCATAGGACAGTAAAGGGCAATACCACCACCCACCCTCAACTGATGTGTCTCGACACTGGGCTTAGGTGGTAGGCTTTGGTGATTTACGGGTGAAAGTTTTGTAACCATAGACACCCCTAGCACCTAATTAAGAACGCTTGACGCGAGCCCTATTTCTCAAGCAACCACTCATTGCAGAAATATCGGAAGAGTGCTAGTCAAGTTCAATATATATTTTTTTCAGTCAATGGGCAGCGTTGTCAATAAGACTAAAGAGCCGAGGCACTACATGCGCCAGAAATAAGAAACAAGGTAAGGCTGTTCTTATCTGATCAAGAAATACAATTTAATTGAAAAAAAGAAAAGCTACACTGAATATACAGCAGCGAACAAAAAGAAATTATAGTGCCGTTTCATGCGGAAAACTCATTACCTACGTTTCCGAGCTATTAGGTGCTATTGTATATTTTTTTTTCGATAATGTCAAACATTGTGTGCACAGGTGGAGCTAAAGCGACAGGATAACATATTGTTTATTCACGCTGCCATAAAGCTGCTCTTTCCACTTTGTTCATTTCATTGTGCTCACTGTTGCCTAAATTCTGGAGTTGATATGCGAGTGGATACGTGTGCGTTTTTTTCTCTCTCACCTTTGATCAGTTGTGATGTATTATAACTCCAACAGCATGCCAAACCTACCACTCGGCTGAAATCTTCGCAGTCATTGCGAAATTTTCTCTCACCAGCGTGCTAGTATTTACACATACCAGTTTATGCATACGGTTTCTTTTCAATACGTCCTCGGAATACGCAATTAGTGTGCACGAGGAGTGTTATATTCTATGCGAATAACATAACAAGGCAGGGAGTGCTCAAGGGGCAGTTTCCCTTGGCCAGCGGTTTTGCACAACGCAACGCCAACTTTCTGGGCATTGCCACTCAGTGCAGTACCGCATGTCACACGGTTAGTCACTCGCGATTTACATTTTTGCTCACTGTCTTACTGCTATATGTGTCTGTATCAACTCTTTTTTTTTCTATTTCCTTACGTCACTTGCCTTCAAGTGCAAGGAGCGTGCTTTATGTTGTCTCAATGTTGGGGCAATTCATCACAGCATACTAGCGGCAACATGAAAAATACAACGCAACCTCCTCCAGCAGAGATGTCAGTGACCCGGCACATATTGAACTGAAATCCCGCAGGCATAGTTATTCCATAAATTATGCTAGTGGTCTGCAGTCAGCTTGGCGGTCACACCACGTCGCGTGGTGACCACGTGGCGAAAACCACGTCGTAATCCTGTACTATAGAAAAAAAAAACTGACGAGACTTGCTTGCCAATAAAGAAAATTAACAGAATAAAAAAAACTGGCTAGAACTCTTTGTAGTTTAACCGACCATGAACTTGAAGTTCTTTGCATTTCTGCTATCAAGTGAGACAAAAAAATAGGAAAAAAACGAGGCAGATGCGGTATAACGGTGTCGAAACCTTTTCAACGAGCAAAAACCCCATTATTTTCAAAAAAGGATCAGGCGAGCCGGAATCGCATAATGTTGAGAGAAGCCGCGAAAGAAGCAAACATATTCGCCCGTCCCATATTGTGCAGCGTTCCTTTCGTCGTTTGTCGTTCACTCGATCGTGTTAATCTGCTTGCACCCACTTGAGATATAAACCAAAATTTCTTTCTGATTTGCGTCTTTTTTTTTTACATAAGTACACATGTGCTTCAGGGCCAGGGCCAATGCAATGATCTGCACAGCGCGAAAGGGTAAGACCACTATGTATCTCGAACCTCAGTATACATCTAAAAAAAAGGAAACGAGGTTATTACCTTATTTTAAATGATTTCGGAGCTTTTGCGCAAACACTGCTAATATTGTGACACTAAAGGCGGCAACTTGCTGACTGCCTCACTTGTAAAGTTGCGATAAGAAAAGCATGCGGAAAGTATAGTTTCTATACTTTTGTTATTCACAAAGTAAGTAAAGAATGCGACTGGTATAGTTGTAGCGCACGCTACTTTTCTGAAGTAAGCTATTAGGCACATTTAACAAACTGTGAATACTGCGATTTTCCCTAGCGCTGCAGTACACTGGGAAAACAAAGGGCACTCAACGGCCAACAAAGAGGTTACTAAAATTAAACGAGGAGAAAATACCGCTATATATCGAGACAGGCCGACACTATGTTGGAAACGTTTGCAAATTTTGCCACTGGCCTTATATCAACAATAGAGCTTTTATTATTAAAGCAGAACACAGCATAAAAAGGAACAGTTCCAGCTATGAAGAAAAATACATACGTAGTACAATCATGTCACTCAATTCAGTGCACTTCACGCAGGTATACTACATGCTTCTGAGAAACAAGGGGAAAAGAAAGCCATTTACCGCATAAACGCACAAACAACATTACAATGCGTACATTGGCTGCAGGCACTTTCAATTTACGTCATTTACTCCCTGACTTCTACAGGGAGCGTTACCAAACGTTCCGCTACGTTTACCCCCATCTGTCCTTGCTTCAATAACACTCGCGTCTTACCTCTTTGTCCACCTGTCAGTTTACAAGTGGCTTCCTCGTTGAAGAGAGAGAGAGAGAGAGAAAACATTTATTTATCATGAGTTTGGGCGACTTCCTCGCAGGGTGGATAAACATTCTGTGATTTCAACGCTGTTCATGCAAGACGTAGGGCTTATTTCCCCCGAGGACAAAACGCCAGGCTATCAGACGAGGCTCAAAAGCAAGGGTGAATGGCCGCTGCAGCTCCCCAATTAGTGCCCACAAACTGTCTGAGAAAGGAAATAAATAAAGAGAAAGCAAGAAAAGAAGGAAAGACGGAAGCAGCCGCTACGGTAACGGTTGCCTAGTGTGTTCCTGGCACCGAGCTTTTCGCTCCACCAGAAGGTCTTGGCGAACCAACAGTGCGTGTCAGTGGGCCTTGTTTGCCTCCATTCTGCTCCAACAGCGTCCACGCAACCGCAATCCCCGAAAGGACGCCCGTCGAGGGAGTTGGCGCTTTCTTTTGCGGCGTCCTTCCTGCCATACCGCTTGGTCCGCGTGAGCTGGCTTTGTTTCCTCCAGGCTCCCGGCGTTTCCTTCACACCGACCCCCGAGTTCACCGCCGCTCGAACCGTACATAAACCAAAGTCGACTTGCTCGCCAAAGAATCTGTTTCGCGCTCTAAGTGGCGGGGCGGAGAGAGAGGGAAAATAATGCAGAGAAAGGCAGGGAGGTCAACCAGAGCTAGTTCCGGTTGGCTACCCTGCGCAGGAGGAAGGGTTAAGAGGGATAAAAAGAGAAACAGAGTAGAAGGGGGAGATAGAAAGGGAGACAAGCACGAACAAAGCGCGTAAACTACAGAGCGGTAAGGGGCGGCATTCTTAGAGTCTGTCGTGAAGCCCCGTAGACCGCAAGAACCTTACCAGCGCGAGTAAGGCCTTCAATGCGGATGTTCTTTCGGAGCATTGGCCTAAAGCTTTTAGTTCTGAAAGTGGACGATTGTCCAACTGGTCCAGTACTCTGCACATCACTTGTCTCTCAGCACTGTATCGCGGGCAGACACAGATAATGTGTGCGAGCGTCTCGTCGATGTTACATGTGTCGCACGGGGGAATGTTGGCCATTCCTATGAGGAAAGCATAGGCGTTTGTAAAGGCAACGCCTAGCGGGGCGGAAATCTGCGTTCCACTACCGCAAAGAAAGACATGGAAGGAAAGTAACTTGTACAGCGACACCGGCGAATGGTTTGCCAAGCGAAATTTTTACCGAATCAGGTGCGTGAGAGCTGCTATTAAAAAATAAGCAAATATGATTCGTTTGCACTGGCATACTGCGTATTTTAAAAGCGGAGCTTGTCTTTGCGAACCTATGTATACTCTGGTACATTGGTGTTTCGGTTAGTGCTTTCCCAAAAGCATCTCTTACGCACTGCGGGCCATAACAAATGGCGGGAAATGCAATACAATTTGTGCTTCTTCTGGACATGTCACCAGCGTAAACGGTACATTCAACATCAGTTATTAATTCTATTACGCCAGCCACGGAACCACGGAGAAATATTTTTGTTTTCTTTTTGTTTAGGTGATCGCCACTGCTGAGGTGTGAATTTGGCTTCTGCTGCCCTGCATTAAGGCCAACTATACACTTCGCATTCGAGGAAGAGATTATAGTTGAAGAGTGTTCACGAATACAGAGTTATGTGACGTTTTGTAACACTGAAGAATAGTCAGCGGGTGCGACAGCTGTTATCGCGGGTCTGTATGATGCGATTTATCTGCTCACTTGTCTTGAGGATTTAAAAAAAATTAAATTAAATTCTGGAGTTTTACGTGCCAAAACCACTTTCTGATTATGAAGCACGCCGTAGTGGAGGACTCCGGAAATTTCGACCACCTGGGGTTCTTTAACGTGCACCTAAATATAAGTACACGGGTGTTTTCGCGTTTCGGCCCCATCGAAATGCGGCCGCCGTGGTCGGGATTCAATCCCACGACGTCGTGCTCAGCAGCCTAACATCATAGCTACTGAGAAACCACCGCGGGTCTTGAGTATTTTATGTCGGCTATGTAAAAAAAAAATATATGTGTAGAATTAACTAAACGTGAAGTATACGCGTACTAAAGGATAGTCAATGCATGCGTCTGTTGCTGTAGCTTTCCAACAAAACCAGAGCCAGGCACGTGCCCATAGGGGGGGGGGGGGGGAGGTGCTCTCCGCAATAAAGCGGCATATCACCCCTCTCCCCCTCGCCCACGCCTCCAGTCCTCACACACATTCCTAAAGTGCTGCCAAATCAATCTTCAGATTCGACAGCCATTCGGCGGTCAACATTTTGCTGCCTTTTTTACTCCTTTTGGATGGCGGTAGTTATCGGCATCTCCTGGGGCGTGAAGGCCGGTTTTCTCATCGATTCCGTGCTCGCGCAATCAATTAGAGAAAGAGACAGACAGAAATACAGACAGACAGAGAGAGAGAGAGAGAGAGAGAGTAATATAAGGAAGGCAGGCGCGTTAACCCGTCAAGAGTCTGGTTGGGTACCCTACGCCATGGGATGGGAGAAGGGGAAGAGAGAGAAGGGAGAGAGAAGGTATAGCGACGTGCTTGGATAGTAATTTAATTAAATCCACTCGCGCAAAGAAAACGTTCTCAGAAAGCACAAAAGTGCCTTCACTGCCTTCTGAGCCGATGATCGATATGGACGGTGCTCTAGTACTGTCTGTTCACTCAGAGGACGATCATCTAATTTCCTTAATGTGTTGGACGAAGATTGTCTGTGTGCTTGAGATTCAGGACAATGGCACAATAAGTGGTCAATGTTCTCCTCGCATCCGCAAACATCACATGCAGGACTATCAGCCATTCCAATTAGTGCTGAGTAGGCATTCGTGAAGGCAACTCCAAGCCACAACCGACACAGAAGAGACGCTTCGCGTCGGTTCAGTCAGGCCGGAGCTCTGAGTTACAGTGAAAGGTATGGTTTGTGTAGTCTTGTGCGCCTTGTACGTGCGGCATTCCACTCTGCTAAGGAGATCGTGCGTGCTATAATGTGAAGTTGTCTTGCAGCGTCTGTCCTTGAGAGAGGAATGGGGACGCAGCGGTTTTCATGGTTTGACGTCCGAGCTGCATTATCTACGTCATCATTTCCAAGGATACCGCAATGACCTGGTATCCATTGAAAATAGATATTGGGGCTTTTTTCTCTGAAGTGATGCACAAGTTCCACGATTTCACATGTGAGCTGATCGTGAGTTCCATGTCGGAGAAATGACTGCGCACAATGCAAAGCCGGCCTTGAATTCGCCGAAGACTGCTCATTTTTGAGGACTTTCAGCATTTATCAGATGAAGCGCGCCGCGGAGAGCCGCGAGCTCTGCAGCTGTAGACGTAGTGATATGGGGAGTCTTGAACCGCTGGGTTATTGTAATTCTTGGTATAACTACAGCACCACCGGAACTGGTTGATGTAGTTGGTCCATCAGTATAGACGTGTGTGCAGTCGCTGTATTCCTCGTACAAGAGAAGTAAAAGTAGTTGCTTGAATGCTGATGACGGCGAGTTCGACTTTTTCTGAAGTCCTGGGATTGTAAGGTTTACTCGAGTATGGCTCACATGCCATTGAGGAATCGAAGGTCTCTCCTCAGGTGCGTAACCTGACCTGGGAGAGGCACGGTGCGCCAAGACAGTCGCACTGAATGTCGTGTGGGGCCCCCATACTGGGAGACTTGCGAGGTGGTCAGTAGGGGTCCGAGCGAAGTGTCATACGTGCACACGCACTGTTTCAATGATAGTGTGCGTTCTAAGAGTAGAATCTTGAGCGACTGCAATAACTTCAGTCGTTGACGCACTCCGCGGTAGAGCGAGACATATCTTGAGTGCTTGGGCTTGGATGCTTTGGATTATGTTCAGGTTAGTTCTACAGGTGTTGGACATGACAGGTAGGCTGTACCGCAGGAATCCAATAAAGAGGACCATATACAGTTGCAGCATAGATTGTATTGGCACTCCCCAGGTCTTTCCTGCTAGGAACTTAAACATATGACAAATTCCTGTCAGGCGTTTTCTCACATAATTCACGTGAGGGGTCCAGGAGAGATTTCTGTTAGTGACCACCCCTAAAAATCTGGGACTTGTGCTGTTCGAGATCAGCAGTCCGTCGACGGATATCACGTATGGAGACATTGATTTCCTGGTAAGCGCCACCACTGCGCACTTCTCACATGATATATGGAGTCCTTGTTCTCGAAGGTAGGATGATGTTAAAATGTCTACCTTCCGAGGCCGCGCGCGAAGATGCAGTCGCGTCACACTCGACGTCCAAATACAAATGTTGTCGGCGTAAATGGAGAGCCTAACGGTGCTTGGAAGGATGTCGGCGAGTCCAATGAGTGTTAGTTGAAAGAGCGTTGGGCTCAGTACTCCGCCCTGAGGCACCCCATGGTTACTGTAATGCTGGGAGGTCGGGCCACGTCATCAACTCGAGATGCGTTCAGTTGTCACAATATATTGCAATGGTCACGACTGCCACTGTTGCTTCGTTAGTTCAGCCTTCGTTGTATAGACTGATCCAGGGACCAAGAAAGGGATTCAGTTCGTAGTCAGCTGGTCTGTATGCTCGTGGAACGAGTTGCAGCTGGAGAAAACTCCAGTTGTGTTTAACTTTTCCTTTTACTTCATTATTTCCTCGAGCAACGGCTCGCCGCGACGCTGGCAGTTCCTCAGAACTACATCGCACGATGTGGTTTAGATAAGGTGGAAAATAAGATCACGCGAAACAGCGTCCACCATCAAATCCTGCAATAACCGTTAAACCAATGAGCGATATCAATGTCGCCCGTTGCCTCGTCTGTTTTTCCCTAATTGCACAGCACTTTTCGTACAAAATTGGGAAATGGAAACAAGAGTCGGAAGGAGTTGCGAAATTAAGCGATCTACTAAGGGAGAGAGCAGAGGCAACAGCGAAACAGGGAGGAAAAGCGAAAATTAACTAATTTAAAGGTTGTTTGAAAAATATTTAGGGATCAACGTCTTTTTATTTAAAAAGGCAGTAGAGAAAACACCACCGGAAGTGGAGAATGATTCCGTGTGTTTTGAATGACGCTTCTACAGTTATCAGTCGAGCCACCTGACGTAGCCACTTCTCTGCTGTGCTAATGCGGGCGTTTTCCTAACCATCGGCGATGGGCGGAGCACGTCTAGAACCGCAGCATCCCCGCTCTACGCGGTTGTACGGGACTGGTTGCAACGCATCGCTACGCAACTTCCCAAATAACAACACGAGTCGCTTTTGGCACTTAATGGAGCAGCAAACTAAGGATCCAAAAGAACTTTGATTGACACGCAAATATATATTTCTCTATAATTCTTCCAAAGCTAATTCAAGAAACGCTACTAGAAATCTTTATTTTACACTTTCGCTTATTTACTTGTTCTTGGCAGTCTTCCTCCTGAGTGTCTTTCCTGCGCGAGTCCATTTGATGTGGTGCCTTGTTTGCCAAGTAATGGAGATGTGTATCTCACAGGCGTGCTTGCGAGATACACCTTAGTTCATTTCTCTTTTGTGGGTTTACGCGTCTTAACGGCGAACCGTGGGCATTATTCGCATTTGTACTAGCAAAGGCACCCCGCCCCCGCTCCTCATTTGCGTGGAAAAGTTACATTGAGTAGCCCCCCCCCCCCCCTCTCCCGCTTCCCGAAAAAAAAAAAAATATGGGTACGTGCCTGACCAGGGCGCATGCTCGTACGTACCCCTTTAGACACTCATGCAGGCTGCGTCTTTATTATTGCCCTTACAAATGAAACAGCCGCAATAATCAACAAGTGTTCCGCAGTTGAAAACAATGAATAGTTACTTCTATTCCTTCACTTAGGTGAGAAACCTTCAACCGGTCTTTCTTTATCTCTACTTTGCTATCACTTTACCTCCCCCTCCCCTCTCTCCCCAGCGTCGGGTAGCAAACCCGATCTATCCATTTAGCTAACTTCCATGCCGTTCTCCTTTTTTCTGTCTCTCTCGCTCTCTCGACCAGTCAGGAAAACAGTTTTACCTAGCCCCATCAACGGTCTGCGTCTCTTCAAAAGAAAGTCGGCGTCTCTCGACATTACATTCCATTCTTACATTACATTACATTTTACAGAAACCCCAGACTTATGCACGCCATGTATCCAGACATATACACTACAAACAGCTGCACATCGTGTGGCGCGGTTGCCACACTTATTCACATGTTATGGGAATGTCAGCGCTTAACGAACAAGTCGGGCAGTGCCGACCCCTCCGTCTCTTCCACCGCCAGCCTCCGGTCACGCTGGATGACCGCACTGCTCAGCTCGAACCTGACAGCACAACTCTGGGCCGTCCAGCGAGCCGAGGAAGCCGCTTCGAGACAAGCTCTCGGAACCGCGTCCGCGGCAGGTGCCCAGACCCACTAAAAGGACGCCAGACTCAAATCTTACTGATATTAAAATAAAGTTTACGCTCTCTCTCCCTCCACATGTAGTCGGCACTTTCTATGAATGCGCCAACAAAACTGCTGTCCCCAGGGTCCTTTTACCCACAGCTGTCGTTCCAGTGCGTCCGAGAATGGCCCCGTTCTCTGTTCCCATTCAAAACTTGTTAATTGCGCTGTTTCACATATAGCTCACGCCAGTGAGCATCGTGCTTTTATGGACGATAAGCCATTAAGTCTTCGCTTGCGTCTTAAATTATGTGGGTTGAATAATGTACAGCTTTAAAGCGCAAATCCTTTAGCTTACACTGCAGTTCTAATGCGGACTGATCAATACTTGTCGGCGCATGAGGCACAGTGCTCTACAACAATGAAACATTGCCACTAAGCACTAGGCATATACATATACGTATATCAGTAAATCCTATATGCCATATACCATAATCGTGACTGTTACATAGTTGATTTACAGAGTGAGAAGCCATGATATGATTAATAAAGATCGGGCCCCTTGGTTAATACCCATTCTTCTCGTTGATATATATAGGAATTATTAGATTTATGTTACAGAGCATATAGGATTTCCCAGTAGGCACTACGCTATCTTTCTCTATATACCGTTTTATTTCTGTTTGGTGTTCCGAACAGTGCGTGCGTGCGTGCGTTAAATAGTTTATAGCTGACACCTTCGTGCAACGTAAATCTATCCTCAGGTGCCGGAATATGAAAGTATCAGCTCTTGGCTGTCCTGAGGCGTCATCTTTTGTTGAGGACGCACTGCAGACCCTATGCGGCAGGCGTGCGGCAACTGCTGAGAGGCGCAAGCAGCCAATCACCTTGCTGGATCCTTCGCAGCGGCTTTTCACGATGGAGGCGTGCTCTTTCCTCGGGCACACTTTTTACTAGGCAATGTTGTGAAAGCTACGGGATCGAAGCGCAGCGTCCCCATATGGGCCATACGTTCCTAAATTCATTATTAATTTTCTCCTTTCCCTAGCTCGAATAAATTCTACATCATTTAGTCCTACATTAACAAAGCTATGGGACGTCGTACGCAATATAAAAACCTTGCGGTGTGGACATCCGAATAAAAATTTCTTCAGTTTTCTCTTTTTTTCTTAGACCGCGTCACGTTTTCTGAATGGCTGTTCGCCAAAGTAAATATGACACGCGTTCTCGTGTAACCATGTTGCGGGATGTTCTTCGCCGAATGCCACCAGTAAGTACATTTGTTCATCTCTGTTAGTAGCTACAGTTAGCGTTCCTGCCTTTGCATAATCGACGACGTCTCCAGTTGACTAGTAGTCGGGAGCCCGATAGCGAAATACTACTTTCCTTAAGGATCTTCGTTCAGTCATTTCTCCGGAGCTTTCATAAATCTGGTACAACCGCAGTACCCAAACGTTTGACTAAAATGATTCATCACTTCAACACAACAAGAGTCACGCAGCTGTTCGGCTATTGAAGTAATATTTTCTCCCACAATTAAAGGGAAACAACGAAATGAAGGCCGACTCATACTTAATAGACAGCATCTATACACGCCCGCAGTGAAGAAATGCCTATGTATGGACACAATCAAGTAAGTGAAATATTTATGAGAGCTATTTCGCAAAATCGACAAAAAAAAAAGATTGTTCAGAGAGCGTAATACCCCTGCGCGCCTTCCATAATGCAGTATTTGTTTATTTCAAGACCGACCGACGAACTGAGCGACCAAACAGACAAACAAACAAACGACAACACTCTTGCAGAAGAAGCTCAGTTCCTTAGAATGAAGGAACTTCTCGCTTTCATTTATTCTGCTGGAAGATAGCACAAAGGAAGTTCAGCAACCTGTACGGTATTGCGCCGGCGTATGCTTTCTCTCGCATCTCTTCCGGTTTCTAATTCCCCGCCGAAAGACAGGAAATGTTTTTCGCTCTACTCGTTGACCTGAGCGGCGAAAGTTTGCAGAAACAGACCAAGACACGTGGAGGTGAAACGTGCTTCTCGCTGCCTAGCCAGGCATAAGATCTCGCCGCATTCGGCACGGCTGCTGCGTAGCAAAAGGTGGATTCCGCCTTTCTCAAGTCTTGAGGGTCGTAAACATGGCCTCTGGGCAAACACCCTTCACCAGCGAGCAGGAACTTTTCGAGTGTCGTTGGTTCTACCATTGCGCGTTGGGAGCTTCAAATATGCATGCTCTGGTAGAAAAAAAAATGTTTCATCCCGAAAACTCTGAGTAAATATGTTTGCCCCATCCGTATGCAAGCGAATTCAAAGAGGAGCACACACGGCAACCTAACGTTTGTTGTACAGCTTTTAGCTAGTCAAGTTGTGCAGGCTACTTCATTTCCATGTGGCCGGAGTTCCCAATAACGGACTTGAGGAATAATAAATGAGTACATCTTTGAAGGACGATCGAGGGCATGCGAGTTGAGTGGAGAAGGGCTTAGTGCTGATATACTTAATGTATGATTATACACGCGTGTTTCCGAGGCGTTTGTTAATCATTCAAACGAGAAATATTTCATTCAAGAATGAATAGCGAAATCTAAACATAAAATGGCACACAGAGAAGGCAGCGTGCGAATATGATATTATAACGGTAGTTGTTACTACCGTTTTACTTAAGCCTTCTTTCGCATAGGTATTAATGAAGGAACACATGATACCTTAAGAAACGGCCCACAGAATGTCAAGACCATGCGATGAGTGCATGCTGTAAAGTTAAATGAATGTTAGATGCATCGTTGACATAAAAATATGGCGGCATGAGTTTGAGAAGAGGGGAACTCGATAATGATGTGGCGAGAATGAAAAACAAACAATAATGCGTCAAAATATGTTTTAAAATGTATACATGCAATAAATACCCACAAGAACGCCTTGCCAATCGTCCTCCTTTTTTCGTCACCTTTCGGAGCGTCTTCTTAATTGTGCGATGGTGGCCCGTATTAACGTTCCAGCCGCAAATGAAATGAAGGTGCGGACTCGGGACATACAAACCGCACACCCAGAGAAACAAATAGGCTGCTGCTGATGTTGATGATGATGTCTACTGGCATCCCATTTGAAGCGGAGCGGAGACAAACGGTCAACATTGATGCAATGCCGCGAAAAAGACGGGGACACGAAAACACATAAAATGCACATAACAAGCGCCAACTTCCAGTTAAGCTCATTAAGGAACCGGCCTACACATATGCTGCAGTAGTCCTTTTTTTTCTTTCTTTCGTCGTATTCATTACAAGAGCAACAACCCGATATTCACCAGTTGTGCATAGTCAGAGAATGGAGAGCACAATGGTAGTCACTCAGAGAAAACGCATCGTTCGTACTGCGGGTAGAAACGTGGTTTCACTTTAGAAGGGTAGTAAGGATAGGCTGATGCTTGGGTTATACGGTACACACTTAATCCTGATGCAATAAATAATCTCGGTGACAAATAGCCTTCTAGCCTGCTTGATTTACGCGGCTTTTACTACGTCTATCGTCCTCTATAGCCTTTCCCCTATCTGATCTCTACCTCAACTTTCGTATGTAGTACGTCTATCACTAGATTGTACCAGTACATGCGCTTGCAATGAGTCTGGTCCTGTCAGTCTCCTCCCTGTTATTTTTTTCACCAGTACTCTAATCGCCGTTTACTTATCTTTCGACTGCTGACCAAGTTAATATTTCCATCTGTTTTGAATCCCAACGCTTCTGGAAGGTGCGGGCCTTCCCTGCGGGTCTTGCTGGGCGAATATCGTGGCATTACATTACGATGTTCCCAGTCGTTTCCGAGCTTTTATTTTTTTTGCAGCACAGTCACACGCCTCCTCCCGTGACACATGTTTGTGCCGGTGTGCTTTTGTGCTCAGGTAGCCAGCCTGGGCCTCAAATAGCAAGGCACTGCCCTTTGCGTTGTCATACAGGTCTTCCCTCCTCATTTTTCTTGCTGTATTTTATAAATCTGCCAATTAAAGTTGCTGCCAATTAAAGTTGCAGCGATCTCTATCCGTAGATTGAGGAGTCCCACGTGTCCGGTGGTCCAATAAGCCGGAGAAAACGAAGGTGTGCGATCCATGGCGCTCGCGCCTGAGCACGGTACGGCCGGCAGAACGCTCTCGGCCTTTTACTGGTCTTTTACTGGCGAGGTCTTTTACTGGCGAGGTCTTTTACTGGCGTGCCGTCCTTGCAATGTAAAAGTCGGGACGCCGTGGTAATTAGATGCGTAGTAGGGGCCGGTAACGAAGACAAGTTCCTTCAGGTATGAAAATACCTCTGATCGGAGAAAGTGTATACAGAGCTAACAAAATCTAGGTAACGTGTTTAGACAGCAGAAGCGTAGCCAGGTGCTGTTGCATGGTCCACAGGGGGCTATAATTGCTTGTTTCTACCATTGCCGCAGTTTCGGACACGTTTTTGTGCGTTCTGGTATGCCTTCATGCAGAAAGCTGTAGGTGACGAGCGGACACTCCCGTGTAGAGCCTCGCGACCCGGGTGGCCCAGGTGTCACGCATCCCAGTCTCTCACGCATACAGCCTGTAACCAGCGCCCGCAGCGGCTGGTCAGACTGTTAACCACATTAATGAAAACCTAAAGCGCTAAAGAACACAAAGGACGTAGAAAAAGAGACACACACCACACGCGCTTTTTCTACGTCCTTCGTGTTTTTAGCGCTCTAAGTTTTTATTAATATGCGTTACCAACTAGCCAACCTATCCATTTTTTTTTTGCTTAACTGTTAAGCACATCTTCAGAAATCGTTGGTGTGCCACTCACCTTTGTTCTGGTTTTGGTATTAGCAAATCTCTCGCGTCTAAGTTCTCCTTGAGCACTCACGGCTGGTATTTTACCTGTGTCTCCAAACGTAAAGCTCTCTAAAATTTGCCATATTCTGGATGCCTCATTCACAAGTGTATTAATACTGTTAACAGCAAGCCATGTACTGGACCAAGCTGTTCAAGGCACTTATTCAGGCAAGGCTGAATTAGCTATTGTAGAATAGCTGGATATATATATATATATGTATATATATATATATATATATATATATATATATATATATATATATATATATATATAATGACAGCAAGAACAGCTGCGGCAAACACACACACACACACACACACACACACGCACGCACGCACACACACACACACACACGCACACACACACACACACACACACACACACACACACCCGCACGCACACACATACGCGCGCGCGCATATATATATATATATATATATGCGCGCGCGCGTATGTGTGTGCGTGCGGGTGTGTGTGTGTGTGTGTGCGTGTGTGTGTGTGTGTGTGTGTGTGTGCGTGTGTGTGTGTGTGTGTGTGTGTGTGTGTGTGTGTGTGTGTGTGTGTGTGTGTGTGTGTGTGTGTGTGTGTGTGTGTGTGTGTGTGTGTGTGTGTGTGTGTTTGCCACAGCTGTTCTTGCTGTCATTTCTGACAGCTTGTGCGGTGCTTTCCCTAGATGCACACAATCGGATGCAGTGATCTTTATCCAAGAGCAAATGTATTCTTTTTCGTATGTGGCACTGTAGATGCGATAGTAATACTGAGCTTGAATATTTGCTGGCGTCTTGTGCTCTTCTGGTGCAGAGGCAGCTTCTGGTGAAAAAAGGACCAATTTGTTCATGTGCTCTATATTTGCTAATTATCGCTGATCGAAAACAGCGTTCTTCGCAAACGCTAAAGTAAGCTTCGCCTAAACCTACTCCCACAGAGCGTGGGGTATGCATACTTTACCTGCGAAAATTTTCGTGTCTAAGGTCGCCACTAGTACCGTAGTTTGTGTAGACGTCATTGCGTACTGCTGCATGCCCTTGCGGTAATACGTCTAGGCTATATGCTTAAACCCACTGATGTCTACTTCCAATGAAACACTCAATGAGTGCCTTCTAAACGAATGACTAGATGTTTGAAACACTAACAGTTCACAGCCACTAAGCTTATATAATTTTTTATAAAATCTGGGGTTTTGCTGCCAAAACGACGATCCGATTATGAGGCACGCCGTATATATATAGTGATGGACTGCGCTATATTTTCGACAACCTGGGCTCTTTCAGCATGCACCTAAGTTCACGCACACATTTCGCGCCCATCAAAACGCAGCCACCGCAGCAGGAATTGAACCCGCTACCTCAAGCTGAGAAGCACAGCGCCATGGCCGCTAGGCTACCGCGGCGGGTTCGCATTCGCACGCGGGAGGCTACGCAAGCGTGAAAATGACGGACAGTCCTGCGCGGCGGCCAAACAGATGCGTCGACGTGAGGGCGCACTTCGCCGACTTGTATATTTGCGTAACCCTTGAGGACTGAAAAGCGAACCGAAGGCAAGCTGGCAGCTAAAATAAGTACTGTTCGAAAGTGCATCTCCCGCAAACAGAGAGGCGCACACCGCATGGCCATTTATCATCGCATCGGCTCGGCTCAGCGATTCCGCACGCGAGCGGCAGACGACGTATACGCAGCTGCGAACGAGGCAGGGTTTGCGGGCGGCGCGCTTGTATTGCAGACGGTAGGAAGTCGCGAGGGCTTCGCCTCGAAAATGACGTTGTTTTCCATGTGCGCGCGTTGGACTCACAAAGAACTTGCACGCTGTGACAGCGGAAGTCTCGGAGAGAACAGGGTTCACCCCATGCCCGCATTGAGATGATATATGATCTGAGGCAGCATATGGAAACAGCCACACCAGCAGCGCCCACAGCAGAAGAATCGTCGAGACAAGAAGGAAGAACGAGGGATGTTGCACCTTATAGCAGCATTTCTAGCAAACAAGGCTGCTGGCGGAAGAAACAGAGTGCTCCGTCATATTCAAAGTGAGAAGAAAAGGAACACCCGCAACAAAACAAGCGGTATGGTGGAGAACTTAAAAAAAACATGACCAGCAGATGCTCCCCGGATGTGGAATAAAAGGTGTCATGCCAAGACGATTCCCACAGTCAGTGAAGCCAGCCTTCACGTTTTGGGAAGAACGCAAAAGAGGCCAGATCACCGTAGCAGCTGGGTGTCATGAGGACCAAATTCAAGTGCACGCAGACAGTGTCTTTGTCGCCGTCGCTTTGTCACTGAGGATTATTTGGGCTCATAAAGTATTGTATTGTCTCGTTCTCTCGCAACAGTAACTTCCTCAGCGATAGCTCGATTTGAAACGAAGTTGAACTTAAGCGGTAGTTTGATCACCGCTTCACGTATAACCAAAATTCAAAGAAGTCATGACTGGCGCGGCGACTACCGTGCGTTAAACCTGACCGATATTTCTTGCGCAACACACAAGACTTTACCGCTGGCCTATGCAGTTTTGCCGTCTTATCTAAAAGCGATGATGTCTGATACATCAATCGTAGGCAGCTGCGAGCCGCCTACCTTTATAGTAAGCGGCGAGGACATCGAGGCGCGGCTGGCCAGCGGAACAGCACTCCCTCCACCTAATCCGGTAGCCTAGAACGTTCTCTTATAGTTGATGCTCAGCCGATCCCACCTGTACTTTATTATACATATTGTCACGGTGGCAACGAAGATAGGAGACGAGAACACGTGTAACAAGAACAGCTTGTTTTAGTAGTCAAGCCTACGGAGGACTTGTCTTCTAATCTCCGCTAAGCCGATGCACGAGACTAAGCCTACTAAAGCTCCCATCGTTCTCTTTGTTCTCGACATAGAACGGACGTTGCATTTGCCTCCCTCTAAAAAGAAGCATCGCCCCGATGCTAGAGGAGGTCACTGGTGTGAAGTTCTTCGCACAGCCACTCGCTGACTTACGCTTTCATGCGTATTACGTGCGCAACTTCAGGCCGGTGCTGGCGGTGCCTCGTGCAATAGGGGATATCTGGGACTGAATACCCCGTATGTGACGTCACTTAGGCGTCGTAGTACTCCATATGGTCTAAAGTATCACCTTAATAGCTTATCGCAAAGCCCCGGCCCTCGGATGGGCGTCCAAACTGACACTCTGTCGCTGGTTTCGCAGGTTACTGGTCTATGGCGAGCATTGTAGCGACCTGCGTTGTAGTCCTGGGGCGGCTTGCACGAACATTTAATAACAAAAATATTAAGAAATTTAAGAATGCATTCTTAAATGTTCCATTGACAACGCCTAGTCCGCGCAAGAACGCGTTTTAAAATTCGTTGTTATTTTCGTTGTTAAATGTCCGTGCAAGCCGTCCCTGCTGTTGGCAGATCCGCATGCATGCGAGCTGTCTAGCTTCTGATGCCTTGTGTGAAACGCATCTGCATCCGTGTCAGTGCCATCGCACTCGTGTGGGTGCATTGCATCTAACATCGTCCGTACTTCTCGTCCATGAACAAGGCTGAACGGAGTCATCAGCGTTGTTTCTTGCTTAGCGGTATTGTACGCAAAAGTTACATAAGGCAAGAACTCGTCCTAATTTTTGTGTTCGACATCCGCATACATTGAAAGCGTGTCTTCAAACGTTTTCTTTATGCACTATGCGAGTATGTTGCTATGTCGATGGTATAGGCTGTCACCTTGCGGTGAGTTGTTCCACTGAGCATTAGGACATTAAAAGCGCTGCCGTGAATGCGGTTCCTCTCTCTGTGATTACAATGGTCGGTGCACCATGTCTCAACACAACATTCTTTATGAAAAATCGCGCCCCCTCTGCTGTTGTGCCTCAGATAAGTCAGATAATCAGTCAAGAATTAGTGTATGCATACAAATATTGGAACGCGAAAATAATCTTTTGTTCTAAGCACCTCTATCACAATGCCACCAAAACGGTCCGCTCTATGTTTTGCATATACTTGCCAGTTTAACGATGTAGACTGCTGAAAAACAAAATGAACCAGTACGCTCACCAGTTATTTCCAGATGACTAAGCGTAGATGGCATGCAAATCATGCAATTAGTATGGACACCAGCACCAGACTGACGCAATGCTGTCGTAGGAGGGAAGCACAGCAAAAAAAAAAGGACTTGCGGCTTGACAGGTGTCGCATCATCTCCGGTTTAACGGGAGTTCCGCCTTGATTTCTTCCTGTAAAGCCCCGAGGTAACTGTAAAGACACAGCGAAGTCTGGGATGTACTGATAGTTCTAAAAATAGGGGGCAAGTTCTTCGAATGAATATGTTATGTATGCACACTTTTTTATGTTGTTATGTTGTTATGTATGCAAATTGAAAGCCTGGGTCTAGGCCCTCGGCGCAGCCTAGACACAGGCCTTCAATCTGCAGGATATTTAATTAAGTTGTCACACACACAAGTTCTTCAAACCCTCACCAGCAAGCTCGCTTTCTATATCCACATGCAATGGCCGGTCAACTTAGTCGATAATATACTTGGAGGGACCTCAGCGTTTCTTAGAAAAACCACAAGAGGTAACTCTGGCTCTGCGATCGCTGAGCTACCCTGGAAGTGCAGAGTACTGCACAGATTTATCTTCTTTCTGCTAATGGCTTTATATCTC